>NC_056725.1:247801224-247828724 GCF_019279795.1 Protopterus annectens | reverse complement strand
CAGCTGTTGCGAATGCTAAGCTACACATTAATATGACTATCATGCATTTGTTACTCTGTCACATCCATGTTTATGTAACCGTATGCGCTACACCCCCAAACAGATATTGTACACACTACGGTGCAGAACACAGATAACATGGATCAGATGTTTGACATTTAATGCTGAACTGCATATGTCACAGTCATATCCCACTGCACACAGCTACACACTGATTTCTCTATGCCAGTAGTTATGCAGGGCATCTGTGCATAGATACGTACTGCTGCCACATATGGATGATTCAAACTATGTAGAGTACTCTTCATAAACATCTACTACATGCCAGTAAATACATAACCGTTACATACCATTCCTTTGTATGTGTTCGTATCTTTCATTTCCGTGTGTTTACTGATAGATGTTTTTGATATATCTCAGTAATGTTTATAGCTGTATTTCTCTTTTTTCAGTAAAAATTATTTTTCAATATATTACTTATTTTTCAATTTATTATTTTTTTTTACAATATATTTTTTCAATATATTTTTCTTCATATATATTTTTTCAATATATATCTTATTTTCAATATATTTGTTAGTTTTATATATATATATATATATATATATATATATATATATATATATATATATATATTTTCCAAATATATTATTTTTCAATATATTCTTTTTGTCTATATATATTTTTTCAACATATTCTTTTCTTCTTTCTTTTTTTCTTTCAATATATGACTTCTTCTTTCGATATGTATATATTTTCTTTATTCTGCAGCTGTTGTCTGCATCTCTCTCTCTCTCTCTCTCTCTCTCTCGCTCTCTCTCTCTCTCCCCCTCTGTAGCTGCAATGAAATTATTGCATGTGTGGACAGCAAGTACAACCTGCTTTTATGGGTATCTGCACATGTGCATGTGATGGCCTCTACACCAATTGGTGGCCACCATTTGGCAATTGCATGGAGCCTGCTTTGTGGTACTTGCAGTACTCAGTGTCATAGCAACTCAATGCTATAAATTGCTAAGTCAGGTAGGCATAGCCCTTTCAGCTTTCCAAAGTGGGGACCATGCTTGTTTGCTGTGGACACCGTTGTGCAAGTCAGAAGGTTGGTATAGTTCTTATGACTGACGCTAGGGGTGTAGCCAGTGATTTGAATGTTGTACTTAGACCTGAATGTTGCCACTTCCAGTACACAGTTGACAGTGTAGATTTGTACTCACCCCTACAAATGCTAACACAAGATACATGGGAGTATGTAGTTTCTTTTCTACTTATACAATTTGCTGCCATACATACATAGTTGTTGAGATGTTTTCATTTGGCACATGAACTGTTTGTGAACTGCTATACTGGGGATACTAATGTACTCACTTCTGCACAGTTTGTGTTTCTTTTTGTTGACATTAGCACAAGATGCTCGTGAAAACTGGACAATTCCAGTACTGAGTATGCCTACCTTCATCCTTGCTGGACTTTGAACACACAGGTATCTTGTACATTTGGGTGGGGATTGTCCTGCTATGATACTGTGTGGGGGTTGTAAAGTGCTGCTGTAACATTATTTACTGCTAGAATGCCTGGTTCTATTATCACAGTCATGTAATGCAATTCTACAACAACTGCTGGTAAAGTTCCACAGAACAGGTTTTGTGTTATGGCATTCCTATCTTTCCTTTACATTCACTCATTCTGATGCATGATTTATATATTTCAGCAACAACCTGCTGTATATCTTCTGTGGCTTAGTGGTACTTCATGCAGTCTAATTTGTCCAGGGTTCGAGACTGACAGAGGTATTTTATTTTGCTGCTGAGCAGAACAAGGGTCCTGGCATACAGAGTGACTAAGGCAATTTTAAGCAGTTGTAAGCGGGTTTGCGTGAGTTTGTGCAACACTTAGCAATACTTAGCTAAGTGCACACAAGCACACACTTGTGCAAATACGCTAACTACTGCTTAAAAGTGCTTACTCCCACTAACCCCCACGCACATTTCTTTGAAAGAAAAGAAAATAGGGAGATAGGAAAGTGGTGAAAAGGGGCACAAAGAGGGAAAGACAGTAGGGAAAACAGCTCAGGATGTGCAGGACGGGTGTTGGGAAGGCCCATAGCTGCCCATTTCTTTAACAGCAACAGCTGTGCATATACTAATAATATGGATGGAAATTTGAAACCTTCCACCCCTGAGAGAGGGGTGGGGACAACAAAGTATGTTGTACTGCCAATTAAATTTCAGTTTATGTGTCCAGCAGACATGTGTGCAAATTGGGCAGCTATGTATGGGGCGTCATTTTTTGTGGGAGCAGATTGCCCATTTTTCTTTTTTTTTTTCAGGTGAGAGTGGAATGTGGGGTAGGGGAAGTAGGTATATTTGGGGAGGTAGGTTGGGGAGGTAAACAGACAAGACAAACAAGATGCATACAGGGGTGGAATATGACACATGGGGTGGGTGAACACCATCGATGGGGAAAGGTGCTTGGAAATCGCAAGCCCATGAGCCCACAGATGGCAACAGTGGAACTGAGATCCCCACCCATGGGCAGTCACCACTGCACCTTCACAGCCTGGAGTGTGGCTGTGCTGGGGGCTGCGTAGGAGGGGCAGGCTCACCCATGAGTTGCTCCACTCTTGCCTTGAGCTGGCATAGAGGATCAGCGACTGAACGCTCAATCTCCCTACACACCACAGCCCGGACCGTTCGGAGGGTGATAGGTGGCCCTCCTCAGGTCACGCTTGCACGGGGGGAGGAGCCCCATCCCCTGCAGCACTTCCACCCAAAGGTGGCACAGGACCAATGGAGGAGGAGGTCCTGGGCTGGGCACCGGACCTGCTGGTGCCAGGTGCCATCGCCAGCTGAAGTGGGACAGGTGGGTCCGCTTGGGCCGGCCTTCCCATACGTTCTATATTTAGGAGGATTTAATGACAATATGGGTTAGTAATAGCCAACAGCATTCCAATTTAGTTGTAACAGCATAAAGTAGTATTCCCATTAACCCAACACACCAGAGTTACAACAGTTGAACCGCAAGCATAACACATGCATATATAGAACAACAGTGGACATTCCAACAACATGCAGGATTGATTGGTGGCAACAGGCCACCAAGATTGTGGTATGTGAACAGGGCACATGCATCAAAGTAAATGCAGATATTTATAAACCAATAGGACATGTGTCCCAACAAATGTTATGAGATTAGACATACCCATTGAGGTGTGGAATTGCATTGTTTAGGCACATAACGTAAGGTTTAAAAAGATACCTCCATTAACAACTTATATATACTTGTAATCCTGCAGTTATATATCCCCTACATGTATTATTACACTGGGCAATGTCTGTTAAATTGTAAAATGGGTTTTGCTAGTTCTTGATATACCTGACCTGTATCTGACATACAAACTGTCCTGGATGCAGATGTTACTGCTACATATTTATATATTTCATTTATATTTAAATATCTACATTTCTGTATGTGTTCAAGTGACATTATCAGGTATATACTGACAGACCCCTACATTTCTAGCAGCACACTGACATTTCTGGGGAACAGAATAACAAGCTACTCATGTGCCAGATTAACCTGTACATGCCAGCCATGAACCGACAGTTGAGGACTGTATATATGCTTAACAGCTACTGGCACTCCCTTTATCCACTTTATATGGGCCTACCCATGTGTGGGTTGACTGCGCTTACTACAGCAGTACTATTTCCATAACGCAAGGGTACAACAACATATCGAAGATAGTGACACGGGCACACTCCAGGAATTATACCTTTATTAATTACATTGCAATCTTTTCTAGTGGCTCTCTCATTTATTTGATATATCAGTGCATGCAGAGGTCTTTTATTCAAGACATATTATACCTTTATTAATGGATTACAACACCTTTTCATGCTGTTTCACTTATTTTATATAACAGTACATGCAGAGAAGTTATTCAACACTCATTATACCTTTATTAATGGGTTACAACACTCTTTTTCAGGCTCTCTCACTTCTTTTATATGACAACACATGCAGAATAATTACTAACCTGCTGGTGGCACAGCCTTAGCAGCCTATCTGCATAGGCTTGCTGATTCACAGCGCGGACACCTGCAGCTGTAAAGTAAATGAAGGGATATTGAGACATACCTATCCATAATATGGACTACTATAGCAATTCTTACATACTTCATTCCATAGCTACATACTCAGTAGTGCAGCATTTTCTGTTTGACGGGCCTCCTGTATCCACTGGTTCAGTCTGTCCTCCTTGCATCTCTTCAGGTCTGAGAAGTGGTGTCTGACCTGCTCACCAGTCCGAGGGACGCCTGTGGCACTGGTGAGATCATGTGCTAGACGGTTCCAGGCTTCCACTTTGTACTCAGTGCCCTGAAACTGGCCCTGCAGGAGTCTTGCATCATGATGATGGATGAAGAGCCAAACCATTACTTTTGACTCCTCAATGCCCCACCATTGCACTCGAAAATGAGACCCCTCTCCAACACCGACCATACTGTCTGCAGATGGGAGCTACAACCAGTTATGGCAATTATTCCTGCCTATGGAGCTTAAATATGCCTCATTTCCCACACTTATTTGTGATTGGCCAGTTTTGAAAATTCTCAGCTAAGAGCAGACCTGCTTAGCAATGGGTAAACTTCCATTTATATATATGAGTGTGTTGGAAATGCATCCATATTTAAGCTGTCATGGCGTAGTTGTTTAGTACTGTAATTATGGTGCACAGTATCCCAGGTTCGAGGCCTGCCATTGCTTTTTATTTTACTACTGGCCAGACCGGCTTGGAGGTGTGGCTGTGTTTAGCCGACTTTGCTCAACTTTGCTCAACTTTGCCCAACGTTGCTCGACGTTGCTCTACTTTGCTCTATGCTGCCCGACGTTGCGCTAGTTAGCACGGTGCGCAGCTCCTCGCGAACATATTTTGTTTACGCTAGTTGGCATGATGCGCAGATCTGCACAAAACTACTGTGTTAGTTAAAGCAGTGCTCAGCTATGAGCAATTGTACTTAACTGTGCTTAATACTAGTAAACTTTGCTTAGTAGTGCTTCACATTGCTTAAGATACATTACTTATGCATTTATCAGTATGCATGACCATTCCACATTCGTATGTATATATTAAATATCGTTGACTACCACATAGGCCATTTCAATGCATTTTACTGAGATTTAAAAGGTAAATGTCAGGAATTCTATTTATGCACACATTTCTAACAGGCAATAGGTAGGGGAGTGGTGGGATTCGAACCGGGAATGCCTCCTCTTTGTGCAAGAGCTCTACCACTACCCTATTGCTATTTGGTTTAATTTGCATATAAATAGTTTACTATCCTCTTCGATGTTTACACTGCTACCTGTAGCTAAGCAATGGGCAAACCCGCGCATACACGCACAAATGCAGGCAGCTATATCGTGAATAATAAAAAAAATGTTTACATTTTAAACTTGTACAGGGATTTAGAATGTGGGGGAGTGTAATGTTGGGTATGTGGACATTTGAGCGGACTCGCTCATTTCAGTTGACATTTGCAGTTTACGCACTTGCAGGGGCGTGGATATTTGGACTGCTCGGCAGTCTGACATGCCCCCTGCAGTCGTGCACACTCTGTGTAAGCCTTAGAGTTGAGTCAGCACGCCCTCATGAATATGCATGATGCACTGACATCATACCCTTACACTGCAGTTTCTGTGTAAGATTTAGTTAGTCTTACACAGAGGATTAGTGAATCCCGGCCAAAGACTCTGCCAGCTTACCTAGTGGGGTATTACTTGTCCTCAAAAGAACAGCTAATCCATTTTTCTCCATAGGTCAGCATTCCACTACTTCCTTTCCTCCTGAAACTTAGGTACTTTTTGAAAAATTGGAACATTACATTTTTAAAGAAACATCTGTTCATTACAATGTACATAGCCTACAATGCTAACTTGCATTGGACATTACCCTGAGAGGATTAGGGGCATTTAAAAGTCTGTATATGCCCTTTGATTAATGCAGTAAGGATGAAAAGAGTTTTTAAGCAAGGTGGGTCGCTGCAGCTCAGCATTGTTCCCTGGAATGGATTAATATTCTATAAGAGAAAGATTTACAAAACAGCAAAAACTTAAAGAGGAAATTTATAGTGTTTGTTCCTCTTTTTCCTCTCAATCTAGTGTATCATGGCTTGCATATTGTTTAAATTATATTAATTATAATTTAGTTGCTTTCCAAAAAGAAGTGCTGGAAAACAAAAATTCTAAAGTAAGGCTAGACCTGCTGGACTATGAAAATGGTAGAGCCTTCGTCTCAAGGATGAATCAGAAGAAGCACCATTCAAACATCACATTTGACTGTCCAGAAGTGAATGGGAAGCCACAGAGTGCTTTGTTTGGTTTGTCAGAGGGTACAGGGATTTCTACAGAATGGGGGAGTGACAACTCCTCTATCTCACCTCTTCCTCCAGCTCAGAACTCAGAAAGATTCCAACAGACGTTTCAGAACACGAATCGGTCTGGTAAGTGGAATTTTAATAACACTAGAAAATGAGAATAAGTTAATTATGAACAGGGAGCACTGTCATATAGGAAAGGACATTTCCATCAAGGTTCTAAAAGCGGTAAGTAGTATTAACTTGGCAAACTGTAGTTCTATTCAGCTTCTATTGAATCGTAGTAACTATGTAGTGAATTTGTCTAGTTATGTTTTTAGTAATGAAGAAATAGCTATATTAAATTGTGGTTTAAAATTTATTCTGACTGCACTACCTCAATTGTATATGTTGAAATGTGATATTTTAAGTTAATTAGGAAATTGCATTTAATGTATTTTTAAAGTGCCAGATGAAGTTGATAGGTGCATTTGTAATAATAATGAATCTGTGTCTTTGACAGATGAATAAAATAGCATGAATGACAATTTTTATTCTTTGATTAAAACAATAGGAATCCAGACACTGTGTTACATTCCACCACAGTTCTGAAGAAGTCACATCTATGACAAAAGTGCTTAACCAAGGTGTTTTGTGTGTGTGTGTGTGTGTGTGTCTGTGTGCGTGTGTTTTAAAATAAAACTGTGTTTGTTTGGACTTTCAGCCGTCTAAATTCTTTTTTTGTTTTATTTGGAGAGTGTGCTTTCCAGTTCTGGACTGTGCTTCGCTTTCATTGAATTTTTATTCTTATGTTTCGTATTTTGAATCTAATGGATATTGTTTGCTAAATACTCAGGATAAAGCATACAAGAATACATTTATGCCTCTTTACTCATGATGAAATCCAATATTTTTCTGATATGTTAAATTGTGCAGTAGAACCTAAGTATCGGGAATGTACGTTTAATATAAGGGATGCAAGTTTTAATTTAAATAAACTGAAATGGAAAGCTTTAATGGGTTTAAGTAAGAAGAAGGAATTAGTGCTTAAACTCTGATAAAGGTAATAAAATAGTGGTAATGCATTATACTCAATATATACAAATGTATAATGAACATCTGACTGATAAAATATGTATGAAATAGTGAATAGTTTTGTATATAAGGAAGCATTGGAGACATTTCAGGATTTATTGCACAAAGGATATAGATTAGGATATTTCTCAAAAGAGGATATTACAAAGAAATTTAGTAGTGAAGAATGCACAATGGCATATTTTTATTGTCTTCTCAAAATCCACAGAGATTCTATAGACCCTCCAGGCTGTCCTATAGTTTCTGTTTGTCAATATTTTTGCATAAGATAGGAGACTTACTTCATAAACACTTATTTCCATTTATTAAAAAAAACTAACCTCATATATTAAAGATACTTTTGACTCTTTAGGGAAGATATCAGACATTGAATGGACCCAGGAAATGTTTTAGATTATATTAGATGTGAAAAGTTTATATACTAGTATTCAGCAAATTTTTGGATTGGAAGTCTGAAACATTACTTGGGAGATAGTCGTTCATCTAATTTTATTGTAGATTTAACACATTTTTGTTTGATAAATAATTTTGAATTTAATAAAGAAATATACCATCACTTGCAGGATACGGCCATGGGAGCACCATTTGTTCCTATGTATACCAGCCTGTTAATGGGATTGTTTGAACTGGAATATATATATATATATATATATATATATATATATATATATATATATATATATATATATATATATATATATGTATATATACTCAGGGATTATTTGGACAGCATGTGATTAGATATTACAGCTATATCAATGATTTAATATTGCTATGTAAGGGCGGCCGAGGGTAAGTTACGGACTTTGTCTGGAATTTACAACATAATAGATGTGGTCTACAATTTGATGAATTACAAATGGGGGAGAAGATAGTATTTCTAGATGTCCAGCTGGAAGACACTGTGAATGGTATGATTAATACTGCAATACAAAGGACATTTGAAGATGGCATTCATTGCCTTCAATGGAATAGTTGTCACCCCCCCCCATCGCTTGTCAGCATTGCCCCATGGTAAATATATACGTTTAAGTAGGTTATATAATAATTACGTGGATTTTCAGAAAAAGATATGTAAGACAATGGATATGTTTTTGAGAAGGGGATATGATATCCAGTTGCTTGGGTATCTTGCAAGGGGTATAAATTATGATAATCCTGGTATGAAAAAGGTACAGTATACATATAGGAATTAGCTTAATATTAATAATTGAACTACTAATTTTTGCAGATAAGTGTCTCATTATAAAAGTTTATTTTGTTACTACTTATGGCCCATTTAGTGAACAACTTGTGAATTTGGTTAAATTTTATAGGTGCTTTTTGATAAATCTTAAAAAAAAAATTCAGGTATGTTATATAATGCCGCTTTTATTTCTTACAGAAGAGGTAGGAATGGATATTCAAGGTATGTTAGTGCATAGTAAATTTTCCTTTCCAATAGCTAATGTTCCATATTTATTGGAATGTGTAAGCACTTTTTCTTGTCGGAACTGTTCAAGTTATACATTTATTGTGAAAGATTTTGAAAAAATGATGGAATTAAGTTTATTACTAAAAGTAGATATAATTGCAATACAGCAGGAATTATTTACATGTTAAAATGCCCTTGCAATATGTTTTACATAGTTGGGAGTAAGAGAGCATTTAAACTCTGACTTCAAGAGCATGTCAGAGATATTGAGAAGGGCAAGTTGAAAAGTCCAGTTGCAGTACACTTTAAACAGTGTCATAACAGTAATTTGAAGGGGCTACAGGGTACTGTGTTGGAACAGATTTACACTAATTATTACGATAATGTTGATGTAAAAAAATGACTTTTGTGTAAGACAACTTTCTATTTTGAAGTATGGCACTTTAATTCTAATGGACTCAACACTGAGTGTACTCGGACATTTTTAATTTAATTGTACAATTGAATAATTTTTAGGTACAATTTTTATTAGGATTGCTATTTAATGTGAAGCTTGTGTATAGGAATTTTACTCCTTGAAGGCTGTATAGCCAAGGTGCTAGAGTGTACAACAGAATGACGCAGTGTCTTTGTGAGTGTGTACTTTGGAATAAAGCTTTTCTTGTCGATTATCTGACCTTTGTGGCTTACTGTTACATCTTGCTGCTGCTGTTGCTACTGTTGGAGATTACTTGTCACCCTAGAAACCATTATAACTGTTTTCTACCTCAGAAAGTGAAATCAACAATGGGCATGGCTGTGACTCAACACGTCACCAGTCCATGATCTCCATGTGGCCAGTGCAGGCATCTAACCTCCTGTCTATTATCTCTCCCACAAGCTTTGCAACTCTTCATAAGTGTTAAAGTGTCACTCCACTTTGACTGGTACCAGTAGATATCACTGCACCCCACTCCTACAGTGCTGGTCCACCTGACACAGGTGATGCAGATAGGGCAGGACATGTGAGGTCAACTGTGGCAGGCTGGGACATGGATGCACTGGGTCCCTCTGATAGTGGCAGTGGCATTACCTCTGCAGGTCTTGATTGTCATTTAGATGCAGGTTGCTGTATTGCTGTTCATAATAGTAACAGAAATGAAGAGAAGCAGTAAATACATACATTTTTAAAGAGAAAGGATAGTGACAAAGAGGTAGGGGTAAGAAAAAAACAATGGGCACTGCATTTTTAACAATGGTGATACTGATACAGTAAATCTTAATAACTTTTTTCATAGTAGGACTCACATAGGTATGTCATTAATCTGTTTGTCTAATTATAATACTTGAGAAGGGTCCCTAAGCCAAAAGTCATCCTCATATATAGTCTAACATAAAAAAATACTATCTGCAGGAACTATTTATCAAGACAGCAGATACTTGTGCTCATTGATGCTATTTTCAAATAATAAAACTGGAAGTATACAAAATACATATGCTGATCATGCAATAAATATGTCCAGCACTGGTGACAGAGAAGGTACTGATACTTCTTGGTTGAAATGCCCTTCAAAATACTACTTATAGATTTTACCTACATGGATCTTGTACAGGTGCATTGATGTTATTGGGATGACAAATATGATTTGCCATGACAACAGAATTTCTTTTTTGTGGGGAGTTGAATCCACAACCATCTTAAAAATCTCAGTGCCAATAGACTTTACCTGGTGAGCCACTTGTCCATGTTTACAGACAAAGGCATGCAGAAGCACACTTCTAACATCGCATATTCATTTTACTACTACCCTTGAGCTATGCCAGTCCTGACAGATGTAATACAACTGTATAAAGTTTAAACAGAATTATTTTGAATGACTGCAACTGTTACTATGTGAAGAGAGACACATTTTTCATAGTAACATGTATAATTTCCCCAGTACTCTCTTAAGTGCTGTAATCTGCTGCTGTGCATTTACTGATTCCCTTTGATCTCTGCAGGGGCTAGAGACTTAAACAGACCATAATGAGGAACTGAATGGTGACGTGCAGAGGCAGGATATCTCTCAAATTAAAAGATAAGCTTGTTGTACTGTGGTGGTAATAGCACCATGATGTTAGCATCCCATTTGTCAAGAAGTCAGGTTTGGGTCGACTCAAAACACTGTAGTGGTAAAAGCACTGTTCCCCCATCTGTGGTATGCCAGTAGCATGGGTGACAGCCTTGGCCAAACTATCACAGGCATCAACCTTATAATCTGACCCAGTAGAGCATCCTTACAAGAACATCTGGTTGTAATGGTTATTGAGCATGTCACAAACAATATTGGACTCCTCTTCACTTCACCTATGTCCTCTAAAAGGAACACTGCCCTCACTTTTTCCAGTCATATCTGTCTTACATTCAAAGATCATAAGAAAATGGCAGAGGATTGGCACCCAAAACAGTTATTGCGTATCTCAGGTTCTGAGCAATGACAGGCACCAATGAGAAGCTAATTTGTGTGATGAAATCAAAATGCTAAAATATAGGTACTATATTCTTGTACTTCCAATGGCACATTAAGGTATAAAATATAGCAGTCCTCCATTCCTATGATCGCTCCAAAGAATACCTGCTTAACAGTTCCTCTATCTTCAGATGGTTAATTATGGAATGCCAATTTTCTCCAGCCAGGCATAATTGGCTTCTTGCATATATATGGAGCTGCCTGCAGGTGGATAGGCATGTGCATGGCATTGTGTAGTAATTTTTACTATGCGTGCCACATTTGCTCAAGGTGCAAATTGACAGATTCAGGATTGATAACAAGATGAATGCTAATTAGCTTAATCATTGCATCCAGAAATAGAAAAGCATCATTGTTTTATGGAAGCATACATCGGGTGTTTGAATCCTGTGACCTGTTTTTTCCGTTGAAAGCTTTCTGTATGAGTTAGATATCTGCTTAACTAAATGTACTATTTTTTATACATTCATTGAGCTGTAGAACATACTCTTGTTCCTAGGCACTCATGCCTCTGACATTTGGCAGTTTGCTAGAAATTTTAAAATGTGTTGGCCAAAACTGCCTTAAGAGGTACATTGCAATTGTAAAAGACTCACGAGCAAGCAACGGAATATCCAACAGTTTAATAATCGTAAGCACTTGGATGTAATTGTTAAACTTTTATGAGTATGTATTATTATTATTTTTATGTGGTTAATGCTGCTTTAAATGTAACCTGTTGAATGACATCACGTTTTCGAGCTGTCAGCCCATTGGTTTAGCATTCCTGTGCAAGTATTTTTAAACTGGGAAGTCACAAGTTTATAATTTATCTGAAGAAGCTGATTTACTTGTTTCAGTGAAAGCGCTTATGATTATTAAACTGTTGGATATTCCGTTGCTTGCTCGTAAGTCTTTTTCTTTGGTTTTCGTCAGTTTGGACTTTTTGGTACATTGCAATTGTACTGAAAATGGTGGACTGAAAGGTTGCTACTGTAGATGTGAGGCACAAGCTTTACTCATATTCTGAATAATGTTCATTATTGTTTTACTATTGTATGCCTTGAACATATTTTATTAGCCATGACCTTAATAAAATTGGTATTGTAATGGTCAAGTTTTTTTACTCTGTTGCACTTGTATAATTGTATTATGGGGGAATATGTGCTCATTGCACGTACAATGCCTGACATTTACTTAATCCATTGGCTACTTTGTTTCAAATCTCAGTCTTATATTGAGACCCGGTATAGTTCCCCTGCAGTATCCCATGTATGTAGCTCTTTCCAAAAAGTGCCACAAAAATCCTTGACTCCTCCACACCCCTATCTCTGTGCTTAGATTTTGCACCATCATCTCTTATACTAGCCATGCCTGCAGAAATCAAGCAGCAACTCTAAGGATTAACTAGTGCCAAATTCCAAACTCATGTTTAATGGCTAGTGTGCAAACACAAACAACTATGCCAAATGTATTTGCACAATGGTAAGTAGAAAGTGGCACTTGTAAGCAAAGAGTAAGGTGCTTTATCAAACAGCAACAAAGATGTGAGATATGGCAGTGAGATTTGCCATCTGTGATATTGCATATTCACACTTTTTCTGATGGTCAACACTGAAAGCCTCAATGGCTTGTCTTATTATACTTGGTGTTTTGGAGGTTGAATAGCATTAGTTGGCATATAACTTTCTGGAATTGCATACTGTAAAAATCAGTTGACCAATGTGGGAATCAAAGCTAGGAATCAAACCTAGGAATAAATAATGCATAAATTTCAAGCAAGGTGATTAGAGGAGAACTCACTTTCAGCCATGTTTATTACAAATTGCATAGGTGAGGAGAGAAGATTATTTTAACTTGCAGAATATATATATATATATATATATATATATATATATATATATATATATATATATATATATATATATATATATATTCATGGGTTCCTATCAAATGATAGAAAGCTCATTTGATAGAAACTCATTTCAGTGACACCATAAGATAGAAAACTCAAAACACTGAAAACTCATTTGACTGAAACTCAAAACACTGAAAATGCTATATACCCTTTTCCCCATGGTAGTACGATCCTGGAGTTAGTATATATAGTTAGGGGGGTGTGGGGGCACAACCCCCCACAATGGGGGTGTGGGGGTGTGGCCCCCCACATAGTTTATGTAAATATTGTTTTCTCCAAACAGTTATTCATTGTAGTTATAAGTATCCATGTGTTGGGTTTAAAATGTATGAAGTATGTGGGGGACTGTGCCCCCCACACACCCCCAACTATATATACTAGCTCCAGGATCGCACTACCATGGGGAAAAGGGCATATAACATTTTCGCTGTTTTGAGTTTCAGTCAAATGAGTTTTCAGTGTTTTGAGCTTTCTATGTTTTGGTTTCAGCCAAATGATCTTCCATCAAATGAGTTTTCTATCATACATGCCTGCATATTGGTGGCTATTTTATGATGTTATGTTTCATCTAAGAAAAGTTTTATCTAATGACAAAATATCTAAAAATGTAATCTAAAATTAATTTTATCAAATTACATTTCATCTAAAATTGCCTATAAAGCAAATACTCCTCCCTGCACACCCCACAGCTTCCTTAGGTCAATACAGACACAACTTGCAGACTTGGGAATACAACTTGTGGATGGGCATTAACAAGGTATAAATGGTTAGCTAGACTAATTTACCTTGTCATTCTTTTTATCATAACACACTAAAAACCACACCCGTTTTAATTTTCTATATCCTATTACACTTTTCTGTCAAATATGATTAGTTTAAATGTCTTATTGATTAAATGTGTTTCAGATTAAATGTGTAGACACTTTTTGATTAGACAAATGAGTCTTAGATGACATGTAGATGTATGAAAATTTTCTATCATTTTGGTATACAACTCTTAAACTCCTGCTTATATATAAACATCAACTGAAGCTGAACACTTTAACACCAGCTAACACTTTTACACCAACTAACATTAAGTAATCTGAATATACTTGTACTGTGCCTGATCAGATATCAGTACTTAGCATCCTGACTTCAAAATTTACTTATCCTGTCTCTACATGCCTTCAAGTATTACTCATGTCAAAAGAAAGCATATAGTTGGAATGAGAAGTTTATTTAAAATTATAGTTACAAATTACTATCTTTCTAGAAAACAAATTATCTTTAATTATATGCGAAGGCATTTAATTATCCTTGACTTTTCTAATTTGGATCTTAGTCCCTCAAAGGACAGACCTCTGTTTTTGAAGCTAATAAGCAGAGGAAGATTTTCAGTCATGATTTGTGTTAGTGTTTTTAAAAGTTATAATTGTCTTCAGTGAATTTTTGAAGAATATCAAATCAGCACATAGTAAGTGTCAACTTATTATCTGATGTAACTCTTTGAGTCTTAAATTCTAGCTACTCATTAAGAGTAGAATGTTATGATAACTTAAGTAGATACAGCCTGGATAGTATGCATAACGTAACATTACAATGCATTCTGGCAAGGGTACTGAGCACCCTAATGAATCAGCATGCAAAAGTATCCTTCATTTTATTTTGTACATCTGTTAACCATGTAAGCATAGTGGCCACAAGTGTCCCTTTGCAGGTTAATGTGAGAGTACCCGGTGGTCAACTGGCCTGCTTAGAGTCACTCAGCAGGAAAATGGAAGTAGAAGCAATCAAACCCTGTACCCTTGATTATAGTGAAACACTTATCTATAGCCTTCAGACTTAATTCTCTGTACCAACTGCCAGACTGCATTGCAGAAGGTGGTTATATTGCTTGCATACCCACTTTGTAATCTTGGCCTTACTACTGATTCTGATAATTAAGCTAGTTGCAATGCCTGGCCACTGCTGATAGAACCATATATACGTTCATCACATAGATTCATAATTTCGTAGTTTACCTAAATTGTGTTTAGGTCCAAAGGCTATCTAGAAATGTAGAAAGACAGGTAAACTTATGCAAATAAGTCTATGACTGTACAAGGCACAGGACAAAAACAGTATTGGATTTTCATTATTTTGATGAATCCTGTCATGGTTATTTCTCGTTACTTTACAACTCAATGAATGAGGATACATAAGAAAATAATTAATGTATATTTGTCATTTAAGTGCACTATGTATTGAGGACACTGTGATCTTTTTTCTTTGCATTTTTAATCTTGTAATCAACAATTGTCAAGTTCAACCACTCTGTATGATAACTGTTTATTCGGCTTACTTAAAAGTCATCTTAGACTTTTTTTTTTCATGCAGAAATGCATTTGTGCTCTATATTGACCTAGTTGTTCAAATTTGCTTCTGCTTTACAAGTCTAGAAAGAAATAGCAACACAGTGTTTTGTAATATCAGGCGCTATCAAAGATGGCCTTCTATATATGCCTATCCACCTCTCACTATATCTAATTATATAATATATGATATATATTACGTGACTGGTATGTGACATGTAAAATAGCTTGTACTGTAGATTTAGGCAACACATTTTTTGACAAGCAGTGAGTCAAGTTCATGTGTCATACAAACCAAGCCTACACATACTGCATTTATTTGTAATTTTTTATGTCTGTTTTTTTAATTGGATTCAGTAGACTATTTTACTTGGAAAAGTGTCTCCAGAAAAGACTTTTAGCAGTTTGTATAAACTTTTATAAGTGGAATGTCAGTCAACCCACAGTTCTTTGCTGACTCTTCCAAAGAGTGTCTTTTCATTGTGGATTTTAGATTGCAGTTCATATTAATGTAATTAGTAGCACCGTTCTAGCCAACAGTGTGTCTTCAATGGGCTGTTCTACTTTTCTCACTGTATATTTGCATATTTAATTTAGGGGAGTGACGGGGCAATCCCAAAATGAAGTTGTAGGACATACCACCCCCCCAAAAATATATGTATTGGGCAGGATTCACGAAGCCTCCGTGTAAGAGTTATAACTCATACACGGAGGCTGCAGTTAAACGGAGTGATGTCAGCATGCTCTGCATATTCATGAGAGCATGCTGAATCACACCTAAGTCTAACACGGTCCATGTAAGACATGTGGGGGCGTGTCCATAGGCTGATCCCTGCAAGCAGACACGCCCCCATAAGTGTAAAGGTGTCCAAAGTAGACACCCACAACAGAGTCCACGGAAATGTGAATAAACACAACACAACACATGCCCCTACAGACTATTAAACATAAAACAATCTAAATGAACATGTCATATTTTTTTTAAATTGTAACAATGTTTAACCGTGAATGCGCTCGTTTGCGCGGGCGTGCCCGTAGCGCAGCTACAGTTAGCAGTCAATGGGAAAGCATATAAGAACTAAATATGCAAAATAAGCCAGGAAGCAATAGCATAGCGGTAGAGATGCCGGCTGCAGAGCAGGCATTCATGGTTCGAGCCCCCACAACACAAATTTTTTTTTTATGCAAAATAAGCAGGAAACAAGTCTCTGACACATATGTACACATAAAACCAGAATATATGTAAAATGCAATGAAATAGCCCATTTATATTGAATAAATGTGAGCTAAGAAATGAATATAAACTGCCAGATGTGCTCATAGCTGAGCTACAGTTCAACAGAGTGAGTGTATGTGCCCGTAGATAAGCATTGGTCCAACTGGTGCAAACTGAGTGCCCGTAGCTGAGCAGTGGTTTACCATGCTAAATATATGTGCCCCTAACTGAGCTGAGCGGAATATGCGTGTCGATAGCCAAATGAGGCTTAAACCAGCATACCCCATTTGCGCGGAGCTGCTCACCGCGCAAACAAGCTAACCGACGGGCAACGTTGAGCAAGCCGTATCAAAACTGCCTTTACACAGACACACCCCTCAACATGTCTAGACAGTCATGAAAAATAAAAAGCAGTGGCCAGGTTCAAACCCAGGATACTATACACCATAGTCAAGGTACAGAACCATTAAGCCATGACAGCAGTACCTAGAAATGCAATAATAGCTCATATATAGGAATGAATACAAACTACAGCATGACAATGCAGGTTTACTGAAGTTGATACAATTCCAAAATGGCCAATCACAGATATGTGAGGGAAAAACGGACTATATAAGCCCCATAGGCGGGAATACACAGCATAAACGATTGTAGAACAGACCTGCAGGCAGAATGTCAGGTGTAGGAGAGGGTAGTTGCTTTCGAGTGCAGAGGTGGGGTGTTGAGGAGTCCAGGTACATGGCTTGGCTCCTATTCCACAACCATGAGGCCCAACTCATGCAGGGCCAGGTCCTCTGGGGAGTGTACAGGGCTGAGGCGTGGGACCAGTTGGCTCATGAACTCACTAGTGCCACAGGAATTCCAAGAACAGGTGAGCAGGTCCGTCACCACCATGCGGACCTGAAGAGATGCAAGCAGGACCAACTGAACCTTTGGATCCAGGAGGCCCGGCAATCACCCAACGCCCCACCACTGAGTAAGTAACAATTCATTATGTATGTAGAAAGTTAAACTAGCTGAAATTATGGAGATGTGTATTCCAATATTACTTCATTTATATTACAGCTGCAGGTGTCCGTTCTGCGAACCGCAGAGCCTATGCCGATAGGCTGGTGCGGTTGCGTCACCAGGCAGGTCAGTAATCCACTACTAGTAACTGTAAAGATATATAAATGTATGACAGTCAGCAAAAGAGTGCAGTGTAGCCAGGAAGGAATTAAATCTGCAAGTAACAGTGTGAAAGTGTATGCAAGTATTGCCTGATTACAACAGTTCCCAGCCTGTAAGTGTAAACTAAACATGAAACTGTCCAACATATATTTTGAAATAAAACTGCCCTGCCTGTAAGAAAATAGTACACAACCTGCAGCAGCATGTAAAGTAGAGCTGCAGAAGAGGATGAAATCACATGTGTGAAATATATCCCTGTGGAAATACTGAAACATGACAGAAGTGAGACTGCTGAAAAGAACTGTAATAACTACTGTTAAAACATGTCAATAAAGCCTAGAAGTACCAGTCTGAATAGTAACATGAAAGCAAGTGAGAGAGTGTGAGAAAGTGTCAGGAATACAGCAATACAGTAGTAATAACCCCTGAATAAACTATACTGCAGTTAGGACAGAATTAAATGCATGTGAGACTCAGAACCAAACAGCAAAATCTGTTCAAAGTGTTGCTGCATGTGGAATGTGTACACCAACATCTGGATATGTTGCTCCCAGTCTGAAATACGCAGATAGGATGATTGTCTGATATACCAAACATCCACACCTGTCTACAAGTATATAAAGCAAAAGTAACAGGATGATGTACCTGAACAAAGCTTGATATGAATCTGTATGAACAGCAAGAAAATGTAGATTGATGTTGCAGTAACAGTCCCATCTGCAAGGTTAAGTAGTTAACATATAGGACACCGTAGTTAGAACAGTAGTGTGTATATAACTGTAGTTATTAGAAATGTACAGCATATGTATTTGTATTCAAAGGTGTTAATATTACTTTATTTACCCCACCCTCTAACCACCTATAACCCATTCCACGTGGAAATGGTATGTGCAATCACAATTAACACCTCTGGACGTCTGTCCTGTTGGGTCATATATATTTGCATGTCTGTTGATGCATCCGCCCTTTTCATACATCAACACCTGATGGCCTGTTGCCATCAATCAACTCTGCATGTTGTTGGACTGTGTATTACTGTTCAAATTATGCATGTGTTATGCACGCTGTTCAATGGTGTGAATATCTAGGTGTTTGGTTAATGGGAATACTAATGCATGCTGTTACAACTAACTGTGAATGGTATTATATGTCACTAACCCAAACTGTCATGACATAATGCAAAACATAGAATGACAGGGAAGGCGGGTTCCAGCGGACCCACCTCTCCCACCTCAGCTGGCGAGTGCACCTGGCACTAGTGCGACGGCCGGGCCCTACTCCGGCGGCCCTGTGCCCCCTGCGGGTGGAAGCGCTGCAGGGATGGGGCTCGCCCTCTGCAAGTGTGGCCGGAGGAGATCCACCACTCACCCTCCGTAACGTCCGGACTGTGGTGCGTAGGGAGATTCGGGACTCTGTCCTTGAGCCCCTACGCCAGCTCGAGGCACGGGTGGCGCAACTAACGGGCTTGCCCGTTGCCCCGCCCACACAGCCCCCAGCACAGCCCCATCCTGGGCAGTGAAGGAACAGTGGCAACTGCCTATGGGTGGGGATATCAGTTCCACTGTTGCCATCTGTGGGCTCATGGGCTCTGGATATCCAAACCTCCGTCCCCGTCAATTGTGCAACCCCCCCCCACACATGTCATACACCACGCCTGTATGCGTCTTGTTTGTCTTGTCTGTTTACCTACCCAGCCTACCTCCCCAGCTGAACGACTTCCTTCACCTGACATACCACTCTTACCTGAAAAAAAAAAAAAAAAAAAAAGGGCACTCTGTACCCACAAAAAAATTACGCCCCATACATAGCTGCCCATTCCGCACACATGTCCACTGGACATGGAACCTATCAATTACAATTGGCTGTACAAGTATTATTGTTGTCCTGACACCTCTCCCAGGGGTGGAAGGTTTCAAATGTAACACCAAATTACATACATATGCACAGCTGTTGCTGCTGAAGAAATGGGCAGCTATGGGCCTTACCTACATCCCTCCTGCACATCCCAAGCTTGTTTCCCTACTGTCTTACCCTCTTTGTGACCCCTTTTTCACCACTTTCCTGTCTCCCCATTTTCTTTTCTTTCAAAGAAAATAGCGAGGGTGTGCGCGGAGCTAACCACCAGTGCGCATGTGTGTGCCCCGCGCAAACCAGCGCTAGCCCGGTTACAACTGCTTAAAAGTGCCTTAGTCACTGTGATTGACAGGTCCTGTACTCAGTTCAAAAGAAAAATAAACTCCCACTGTCAGTCCCAAACACAGGACCTTGGAAACACTACTCTGTACAACCTACCACTAAGCCATGACTCTCATACAAACATGTTGTGCTAAAATAAATATAACCTGTAAAAGTAGGGATGAATGTAAAGTGAATATAGGATGTGTAGTACACAAAGCATGTAACTTAAAATAAATGTCAAAAACAATGGATATCCATAATAGTAGTGTGTGAAAATAAACAGCCATGCTAGTTGGCAGCCTGTAGATAATAAGGTCAGTTAAAGTACATAGATATATGTATGCATATGTACACATATATATATATATATATATAGATATATATACATATATATATATATATATATATATATATATATATATATATATATATATATATATATATATATATGACTATATATACTTGTAGGAGTCAATGTGCATACACACTTGCTATAGGGAACATGAAAGAGGAATGGAGAAATGTGAATATACAACACAGCCTGAAGCAGGAGAGAGATACTAACCTTTACACTCACAGAACACTGTCCACAGCATACCAGCATGGTCCCCGCCCACACAATGTGAAAGGGCAACGCCTATCACACATACCCTTTTATAGCAGTGATCTGAAATCACAGTGAGAACTGCAATCAGTACACAACTGGCTGTATGCAATTAGCAAATGCTGGCCTCCAATTGGTGCAGAGGCCATCACATGGACCTATGCAGATACCTACAAAAGCATCCAGTGCTAACACTCCCAACATGCAATAAGTTAATTGCATTGTCTGTAAGCAGACAGAGGGAGGCTGAGAAGTTGAAGAGAGAGAGAGAGAGAGAGAGAGAGAGAGAGAGATCACACAAAAAAAAAACTGTGACCCTCTCTACCCTGAAGCTGTCAGCACTGAGAGTGATAGCAGCAGCAAGCAGAAGCTGTGGAACGCAACCAGCTGCGACAAACAGAGGTAATGCAAGGTAGCAGGTTAACAGTGTGCATACTGTCAACCCTCCAAATGTGTCATAGGTCTGTATCTATAGGTATGTCCATGTGATATGTTGTGTGTATGTACTTCCAACAAAAGGGGATGACCACATCACATGTCAAGCAGTGATAGGCCAGGATCCTGGCAGCATGTGTCTGTGCGTTGGGCTAGCAATGGCTGTAGTGACCGCTTTGACATGTCAGCCAGGCCCACATGTCAGGATCAGCCCATCCCAAAGGCACACTGGCTGGGAACAAGTGTCTGCAGGTACCTGATGTCACTGCACATGCATCCCCTACTGCATTAACCCATAGCGTAGCAGACCAGGCCCATTATGCATATGATGTGGTAATCCCCAGGGTCAGTTGAGGTGCCCCACTAGTGTTGTGGGACCACCGTTGCTGCATGCCACTGTCCAGGTACATATCCTGTAGCACGGCCCAGATAAACTATCAGTGTTACATGCGGTGGTATGTCCCCTCAGAGTTCTGGTAGCACACATCCAGGGGGACCACGAGGTCACAGGGATGCTCTGTGTTCCGCTCTGCTGAGGGCGGCCCCCACCTGGACATGTGCGATGATAGTGATGTTACATGCATCTGTGATAAATATCCAAAAGGTGAGGGAGAGGGAGGGGGGATATGTGCACCACACATGTCTGCAGGAATGTAGCCAATATGCATGTGTCAGGTGAATGTTAAGTAGGTGTGGACTAACACAGAGCATATCTGAGACATGTGGTCCGTATGTGTAACATAACTGAAGAAGGCCCCATGGTCATCCACAGTGTTCTTGTCTATCACCCTCCCAGAGTAGGCTGTGGCTGTTGTTATGACGGACTGTAGCATAGTACCAGTGCTGACCACAGATGCCTACCCTCAATGTGAATGTGCACTGTCCTGCAGTAACCTCCTGCTATTGTTAGACAGTCTGCCTCTGTCTGGGGTCCACTGGACAGGATGCCTAACCGTTGTGCATAGGGTCTGGGGTAGACATGTGTGTGCAAGTGCCATGCAATCTGCAGCATGTATGTGGTAAGCATTTGCAAAGGGGCCAGCAATGTGGCTTGTGGCTTCCACTGGCACAGTGTGCTGCATGGATACCATTCCAGTCCCAGCAAGTGAATAACTGTCTACCACATACATATCAATGTAGTCCACTGTACTGGTGGTGGTGGTGGGATATGTATTTCCAGGCCGAGTAACGTATGTCTACATCAGAGTGGTGGACGATGTCCCACATACAGTACCTTGGACTGGACCCCCAGAGTGAGGTTGTGCATGGCACCTGTCAGTGTGTGCTGAACGATGGGGCATGCTACTAGTGTGGAATGTGGCAGGTATTGTTGCACAGGTGTTCGCTGAGCACTGATATCTGGCCATGCACCCGTGTATCCGCCATGACACACACACATGCAACATATGGGAGTAGTAGTATATCACTACACATGCATATCATGTATAGTATGTGTGCCATACATTGCTGTCATCGTCCGCTGATATCCTGTCTGTGTTCTCTTCCAGGGAGATGGCGCGACAGCGTAACCCCGCCTACTCTGTTGCGGAGGATGAGGAGATCCACCAGAGCCTGGTGCAGGAGTATGACATCCTGTTTTCCCGCACCAGTCAGAACCAGCAGGAGAGGGCCGCACTGTAGCAAGACCTGGTCCGTAGGGTAAATGAAATTGGCATGCATAACAGGACATATGAGCAGGTACGACATCACTGCAGTGATTTAATACGAACTGTCCGGCAGCGTGCAGCAGATATCCACAGGCAACAGGTCGCCACAGGAGGTGGGGTGGCCACATCCCCCTCACCAGACTGGAGGGGCTACTCCTAAGTGTTGTGGCTCCAGCCCCGGAACAACAACAGCAGTACACCTGCATTATGATGGAGGCTGGTTCCACACAGCAGCACGACATGGAGCGTGCAGGTAAATGCCATATGTACACCTGACTGTTCTGTACACTTGAACATATGCAATATAAATGGGACAGATGTGCCCACTAACAGTAATCTCATCATTTCTGCAGGTCCCTCCAGGGTTACAGAGAGACAGGCCATCCATGCTGGTGAGTGTGTTTAACATAACCTATAATAGTCTTGATAATGCTAGTAACAGTAGTGTAACTCAGTACTGCTCTGTGTGTATACTGCAGGGCGTGCATGTGTGCATGTGTGCAGGTGTGTCAGTACCCATGTGTGCATGTGTGCCTGCGTCCAGTTGTGCATGTGTGCCTGTGTCCACGTGTGCATGTGTGCATGTGTCCACATGTGCATGTGTGCATGTGTGCCTGTGTCCACGTGTGCATGTGTGCCTGTGTCCACGTGTGCATGTGTGCATGTGTGCATGTGTGCATGTGAACATGTGTGCATGTGTGCATGTGTGCATGTGTCCATGTGTGCATGTGTCCACGTGTGCATGTGTGCATGTGTCCATGTGTGCATGTGTCCATGTGTGCATGTGTGCATGTGTGCATGTGTGCCTGTGTGCATGTGTCCAGGTGTGCATGTGTGTATGAGTGCATCACTGGTAACAATGTCTGGAGAATGTAAACTGTGTTTCCTGTCTTCATCCCACAGGTTCTGGGGCTGCTCTGGTGACCTGCAGCAGGGAACCTGAAACCTGTGCCACGGCTACTGGTGATGATGATATATGTGTAATGGTACAGGAAGGTGTGTCAGGGTCTGCCATTGTTCAGCCAATTGACAGCACACAGCTGTCAACCCCATCATTGCGCACAGTCATCCTGCCTATACATCCTATGTCACCACTGTCCCTAGGTGATGGACAGGATACAGCGGGCATAGACCAGGGTAATGTGGTACCTGTGGCACATGCATCCCCACACAGCAGCCATGGGCAGGGTCCTCCAATGGTACCACACAGACAGTTGCCCATGGGTTCTCGTGGGAGCATCCGTGGGCGTACTGCCCCTGGCCGACGTGCCCAAAGAGGTCTGTCAACCTCAGCGATGTTCCGGACTGTCATGCAGGCTCAGTCACATATGGAAAGGTACACCAGACAGGGTCTGAGGGAGCTCAGAGCATGCCGCACAGCTATGATGGACAGTATGCGTGACATTGCGGATGCTATCCGTAACTTCACTGATGTCATAGACAGACGTTGTGGGGACATATTACAGCAGTTCCACAACCAGATGTCCATGAGCCAGGGCAATGGTGGGCGTCTGCGGCGTCGACGTGGCTGTATGCCGGCAGCCGCAGCAGCTGGCAGTCGGCGCGGATGGCAACAGGCTCGCACACGCCCCCATAGTGCCAGCAGCAGCCCCAGCAATGCTGGGTCTGTGCTGTCATCGGAATGCCCCAGGAGACCACATGCACGTGGCTCAGGACAGTCCCAACAGGGACATGTGTCCAGTCAACACACACCCGCTTCTGATGACAGTACCCAGTCAGGCGTTGTACTGGATACGGTCCGTAGCACCCCTGCCAGGCACAGGTACCGTGTCCGTGCACGCAGACACTGATCTGTATGGCCTGCCAGGTGCAGTCTGTGGCTGTCTACAAACCCCTGTATATGGCAGCCATGAGGTGGAACTGTGTGCGTGCATACACACATGCGGAATGTTAACACCTAGGGCAACCACATACACGCACACACTGCAGCAACACTGGCCCACCCTGTACTGCTGCCCCTCACCAACACACATACACACACATGTCAATTGGTGGTATCAGTGGCTGACTCAGGCATACCTAATCCACACCCTGTGCATATGATGACACTGTGCCACCTCCTGCAATCTCCAACATCAGTGCGGGAACAGGTATACACATTGCTGATGCACAGGGTGACTAAATAGACGTGTATTAGTAGTATCATGTTGGTGACAGTACAGTGTGCTGCTATGACTGTGTGTGTACCCCAGCATGCCTGCTGTAGTAACTGTATGAATGTCCTGAATTGTTATCTGCACCCATAGTACATACCAAAGCATAACAGATGCACATAATTGCATGCCGGTGGTAAGGTTGTCAACAGATAGCCGCATACATGGGTAGCACAGGGGGAAAGCTAACGCAAGTAGTGATATGCAATGGTGGACATGTACAGTACTGGTGTCAAGATGCCCACAACAACTATGCCATGTGTATGTTCACGCATCTAGATATGTGTGCAGTACCAATGTTGCCCAGACCACAAATAAGTATGACATAATATCGGTTCCACCATGGCCATCTGTGCTGCGAATTCCTGGGTACATGTTGACAGTGCCTACATATATGCATTGTGAATTACTGTTATTGTTACCCCTTCTTTGTTGTATGATGCAGTACTTCCAGCCCTGTGTACTGTAGCCTTGTTTGCATGCATGTTTGCCTGGGGTCCCCTGGAACACTGCTTACACCTGCAATGCAGGGTTACAGTGCTTTCGTAGACTGCTAGTGACATCTGCATAGCGTACCATATGTATGTCAACCTCACACATGGCAGAACGTCACTGTCTGTCCTGTACGCATGTAAGTAGCCTGTGACACATTGCACACGTCTTACCCGGCATATACCCACGTGTGCAGTCATATATGTCAGTGCTATGGAACAGAGGCAGTCCACACACACATACACACCTTCAGTATGTTGTTCCCCATTGGCCCTATGTGTTGGTACACACCATGGCAATCACACTACTAGGGTGGCATGTCCAAAGGTAACAGAGCTAAAGCCTTCCTAGCCCCTCCAGCTAAAGGTGCCATAGCTCGCTCACACCTTGTTGCAGCCCTTCTGTATGCATCCCCTCTACTCTCACATATGAACAAGACTGTCCTTAACAAGCACTGGATTTGCTACATCCACATTGCCAGGTTTGCCACTGGCCCGCCTGTTAGGACACATCATTGCATCAATCTAAATCAGCTTGGTTGGCTATCAATACCCAGCCTAATGCAGTATAACCAACTGATTATGGCCTATAAAATCCTGTATAGTCCAGACAATACTCCTGCACTTACATTACAATCACCCCCTATAACAATCCTAGACCGCTTCGATCCTCTAACATTGTACTACTTCGAACTAGCGAGTCTATTAACACAGCTGGTGATTCTCTCTTTGCAAATCCTGTACGTAGATCCTGGAACCCACTTCCAGCTGATATTACCCTAATGTCCACCTTAGGTCATTTAACAGTAGACCCAAACAACATTTGTCATGTAACTGGCTATGTCAGTGTATCAGGCCTGGCTAGCTCGGATGTGTAACCTGTGTGAACCACTGTACTGTGTAAATACAATTTAATCCTGGCTTGTGCTCAGGTCTAACATTAACCTGTGGAACATGTTGGACCTGCTTACTTATGTAATCTCTGTAAATAATCTGTTTGTACTATGTCATGCTAGTATTCTGTAATGCTGTATCTGCTACCCTCGTAGCCTGTCTCCACAGGCCTACCGTGGGAATGAACATGCATCCAGTTGGGCTATCCCTGTCGACATATGTAGGTAAAATAAATAAAGCAATACATGATATTACAGTGACGATAATACAAGTCAGACATTGACACACACTGACAGCATGCTGAACACACTGGGGCATACGTGGGGACTCAGACTAGCAGCCTGCCTGTGCATCACACACCTCCGCAGCTGGCACACAGGCATATGTTCCGTCAGAACAGAGCACATGCCACACATGGCACGCACATCCCTGTGCCACACACCCACAGCCTGTAGGGCTACACAACACACCTGCTACAGACGTGTCAGGTACCTGTCATGTGTGCTGCACTGGGGTCCCGCTCAACAGGCTGTATCTGGTGAAGGGCACGGTGATATGACTCAGGGGCACTATGGTCCACCACAGCACACATGCAGGTCAGACAGAGGCATGGACAGATACGACTCACTCATTGACCATGCCAGTGTGGCTGCCTGGGACATACCTCCCTGGATTACATGATAGGGAACATAGAATGGATCTCTCAGCATGTGGCACAGGCCAGTATGAGCCTGATGTTGGTTGCCAACATACTCTCCCCAGGTATTCTACCACTATATGTGGGAAGGCTGTTGTATGTCTGCATTATGCTCAGTCTCCACTGTCATTCATAGGGTATCCACTGGCTGTCAATGTCTGCTTACATGCTAGGGAAGCCACATTGATGTTCACGGGTCATCTTGCACGTGACACACATGGCCCGATGTATACTGGCATGGCTCCTTGGTACATGCATACTGCCTTATGCTGCAGGACATGGTTTACATAGTGACCTCCATGGGTATCACACAGGTTAGGACACTAACAGTGCTGCTACACAACTACAGCAGTGTACACCGGAGGATGCATGCACCGGACACTGCCCTCAGCA
>NC_056725.1:247778184-247800724 GCF_019279795.1 Protopterus annectens | reverse complement strand
CACCTCCAGGTTGGTCATTACTAGGCAGTTAACCACTGACAAGATCCATGTTCAAGTCATAGCTAGCTACAGGTCCCCAAATTTGACTTAAGATGCCCATTTCACCTATCTGGGCCTCTTCAAATCTATCAAGATTCAACCCTTTACCCTACCCAAACATAGGCTGGAAGAACTACTCATGCCAGAACGCAAATGCCCAGAGATTCCCTGATTTTGTCAATGCAAACACCTTGGAACAGCTAGTCGATACCCTGACAAGAGGTGATAATATCTTGGACTTAGTATTAACCAACATGAGTAATGACTGCAGCACCCCTAGAGTATCATCCTCCCTGGTAAGATCCGACCATAAAGCGGTCTCTTTTGAAGTCACCATCTCACTTGGGTTAAAACAAAACTTCTTCAAAGCTGATTATGACCTACTGATGGATGGTATAAATAGCTTCATATGCCCCTCCCCCACTGTAGGAACTGACACCAATCTCCAAATTTACACCAAAGTACTATATGAGCATTTATATGGATGCATGGAATCAGGAATACCCGACAGGTTGAAATCATCCTTGCAAGTAAGAATAAACCTGTCTAGTGGGCATCTGCAATAAATAAACTCTATAATAAAGGAAAAAATTGCTGTCCAGGACCAAGAAGCAGGTACCAAACTGGAAGCAATCTCTCCTTAGCCTGAACAAGCAAATAAGAGCACAAGTGAAATCCTCCAAAGCAAAAGTTGAATCCAAATTGGTCACATCTACTAGAGACAATCATAAGGCCTTCTTCATATATGTCTGCAGTCTCAAAGGAAACACCCAGATCTGCTCAGAAGTGGTGGTCAAGGACACCACATACACAAATGCTGTAGATATAGCCAACCTGCTGGCTGACAGATTCAATGAAAACATCATCCCTCTGCCTGCCATCAGTAAATCAGGACATCCCCAGCACCTGACCCCTCCCCTTATCTCTAGGGAATAGGTGATCACTGTCCTCTCAAAGGCAAAAAATACAGCCATCATGGGACCAGATAACATCCCAGGATGCATCCTACATGAACTCAAGCAGGAACTTGCAGCACCATTATGTGCCCTATTCAACCAAAGCCTGAGTACTGGATTTGTCCCAGATGAGTGGAGGACAGCCACTGCCATCCCTTTGCACAAATGTGAAGCATCTACCGATCTGGGAAATTACAGACCCATCAGCCTAACTAGCCTGATCTCCAAGGCCATGGAATGGGTTATCATAGATCTCATTAACAAGGACATTGGCAACCTCCAAACACTCAATCCCACAAAGTTTGACTTCATCAAGGTAAGGTAGTGTCTGTTAAATTTTGATCAACTTCTTTGAGACAGTCACCAAAGCCAAGGTGGTGCACATTGCTTGCCTTGACCTGGCCAAAGCCTTTGACACTAATCCCCACTCAGGCATAATAGATAAACTCTCTCACCTAGCTATCAATCCGTATGTTACCTGATGGTAGCAAACTGGCTCACTGATAGAACCCACCTAGTCAAAATAGAGGAAGCCACCTCAAGCAGTAGACATGTAATGAGTGGTTTCCCCAAGTGATTGGTCTTGGGGCCTCTATTATTTGGGATATACTTTCCTGAGGTGCAAGCCAAAACCAGTGGGCTATGGCTGATAAAGTTTGCAGATGATTGCAAGCTAGGTGATATCATCAATTCCCCTAGTGATGTGGGCATCCTCCAAGAGGGTCTCATTCAAACAAATGACTGGTGCCAGAAACATAGCCTCAAGCTGAATACCAAAAAATGCATCATCATCCCCTTTGGGGAGAGTGACGTCCCCACAAATTATCACATTAATAACAACGTCCTAAGCACATAATCAGTCATGAGGGATTTGGGTATCCAGGTTGACAGCAACCTGACTGTTGGCCACCATGTAGTTTCCACTGTATGGAAAGCTTTCTACATGGCACACCTCACAAGTAAGGGTATCTCATCCAGGGACAAGAAGGTCATAACATTCTTTTATTCTTCCCTTATAAGGCCCATTATTGAGTACAATGCCCCTTTCGGCATATACCTCACAAAACAATGCAGCAGCAGGAGTATCCAGGGCCTCAAACATCTACCCTACACAGATATGCTAAAAGCCCTGTACCTCCACTTGGCTTCATACAGACTCCTCAGAGGTGACCTTTGTCTGGCATACAAAGCAATCTTGGACCCCGCCTTGATGGGACTGCTGCATATCCGCAAGTCAAGCTCCACTCGAGTAACCCAGACGCATGACCTCAGCCTGGTCTGTGACATCAATATGACTTGCTGGTGGGACAGATTTGTGTCCCAGATACTTCCTCATCTGTGGAATAGACTCCCTCTCCATGTCAAGCGGAGTACCTCATTATCCCTTTTTAAGAGCAACCTGGATAAAAGGATGGGAAACAGAAAATACACCCCTGAGATTCCATCTGTGTCCTTGCTGGACAGAGGCATCGGGTGTTGACTTGTCTAAACATGGGCAAAACTCTTGGCTAAGCTTATAAGGGCTGCAGGGCCAGTAGCCTAGTAACTTCCTATGATCCTATTAATTGCAGCCACTGTACTTATCGGTGCTGGATATTATTTCAGACAGAAGTTCTCCTATGAGATACATTATTGATATTAGATTCTTAAAAATCATCACTGGCCATCTCATGCCCCTCGAATCACACATGATATAAAACATGAAAATACAGTATTCAAATCCAGAAATCATGTACATGTTTCTACAATTGTTACCAAGTTCACCCAGAAAATGTCAGCACACATCCCTTGAAACAGGCATGCCATGAATCCTGAAAATATTCCATTAAAAATCAGAAATTAATTTACATTTCAAAATCTTGTACCACATTCATCACCCAGAATATGGCTGGCAGAAAATGGTGTCCTGCTGCACCTGCAACAGTCTGCTGTCATGCTAAAACTTTTTTATAACTCTAGTACCACTGCAGTGACATATTATAACTAAACCAGGTGTACCTGCTTAGTATTTAAGGACCACTTCTGCTTCAGATTTTTTGTTGTTGCTTACTAGTACATCATCAAGCATTATTGTCTGTCCATAATGTCAGACATTACAGTTTCATACTTATTGCCCAGAAAATGCATGTTGATGCAAAACCTGTCCTTCTATTAACTTTTTTTCATACATTAGAGTAATATTTAAAAATTGTCCCTAATTTTTGGACCTCTGTCCCACCATTATTTTCAGCTTTGTCTAGAATGTTACACTAAGGAATTTGACATGCTCCGGTGACCTCTCTAACTTTATATCTATCTCTCTCTCTCTCTCTCTCCCCCATACACACAAACACCACACACACACACAGACACACACACACACACACACACACACATTCACACACACACACTTTCATCCCTTGACAACTTGCTCCTAAAAATACACACCCATTCATTCATTCTACAGATGCACTTCTTCCAGAGATATTTCAGTCACATGCATACACAGATTGTAATCCACAGACATCTGTCTCTCTTCCTTGCTCTATCCCTCACCTACACACACACACACACACACACACACACACACACACACACACACACACACACACACACACACACACACACACAAAATATATGTCTCAGTCACCTGACTGCCTATACCTTACCTAAATTATGAATTCTGCAGCAGACACTCTCCTGTTGTGCCTGATGCCGCCATTGTGGTAGTTCTGTCTTGTAAGAATCTTAACAATAAAAGCAAAACTAAACATCCCAGAAAGGTATCCATGTATCCAGAGAGCAGACCTGATTGGGGTAACTACTTTTCACTTTTCTGTAGCTCTTGATCAATCATATTTATATACAGGATCAGAATACAGAGATAAGATTGTAGGGTGGAATAAAGCGGGCTTTCTGAGTTCAGGAAACTGTGGCCATAGGAGACCCACTAACTGATGCCATGTAAATGAGTTGTGGTGTGATACAACTTATTATTTTGTATAACACCAGAAAGTCACATTTTGCAGTATATTATCAGTCGGAGTCTACCATACACACCTGCTTGACTGTGAAATGCTGACTGCTTATGAAATCAGAAAAAAAAAAGATTATAACAAATAGTGTGAGGAATAACTGCAATAAAACCATTTTTCTCAAAAACTGGAAATTGCAGCTATATTTTATAGTACAGATACATACCACTTATCAAGGCACACAAATGTCTTAGTTTAGATATGTATCTGTGTGTGTTCTGATATTACAGTTTGAATTTACCAATGAGTGCACTCATGTCTGTAATAATGTAAAGACTCCTTTAAAGACAGGATGCAGAAAAGCTCTGATTTCCAAATGAGTATACTCCTATTGGAAGCAATGAGTTAACAAAATTAAGTAAACATGGTCTTCCTTTGAAAAAAAGCAAATTGTTGAGGGTTGAGCTGAACAAGGTTTTTAATGTCTTAGTTAATGAAGTCAGATATGATGCATTCCATGACTTTGCAAATGAGATTAGTTAGACTAATGGGTAAATAATTTCTGGACTCCGTGGTTTGGGCCACCTTATGAGTAGGCATGGTCAACAGCTTTAGCTATATATGGATCAGTTTTATGTCTTCTCAAGTGTTGCCACGGTTTTGCTGGGATCACAACACTGAAACTGTTGTTACTATTATAAATTACATCAAATGGAACTGCAACAATGGCATTTTTCTGCAGTGTCTGTAGGTGACACTGTACTGTTTTTCTAGCATCATTTTTTGATCATCCAAAGCTTGTCTTGTTTATATAACGCAGGGCTGGAGGAAGGAGGAGTGAAACATATAAGCTTGCATTACATTTTATTATTGCTTTCTACAGCTGAAATACTAGCAGGGCTAACATTGCAGATTTAGATAACAAAAGTCTATGATTGTTTATATGGTGCCTTGTGTTCTTTTAATCAAATTCAGAAAAAAGTATTTACTGTCCCCAGCATACTATCTCATGCCAGAAAAAGCAGAAGCACGGATTGTGTCGTTTCAGTCTATATATGACGACAGTACTGACAACCCACTATACACTTTATATTGTGAACTTAGAACCAGTGCCATCACAAGCTCATCTGGCACAAAAATGGCAGCATACCAGCCACTGCATAAACAACTGTGGGTATGCAAAGCAAAGTGACAACACTGACAATCATATAAATGGGGAGGATATGTGGTTGATAGGACAGTAGAAAAAGGGAACAGCAAGTAGATGAAAACACACAAGCAACCAATTAGTTATGAAAGGTGGGGAAGAAGGAAGGGTAATATTTATTTAGAGAAACAGACACTTTTTCATATACAGAAAATAATGGTACATGGGGAAGGCAGTGAATGGAATAAAGGTAAAAGGGCAGGTAGAAGGAAAAAACAGAAAAATACAAAACACACAGGCAGCAGTAATATGCACACTAAAGGCTGGAAGAGCAGTGGATGGACACAGACATACTGAGCATGGAAAAGCTGTGGTGGAGAGGGTTGGACAATATACAAGGAACAGCGAATGATACACAAAGGGGAAAACACCATGATAAGGAAAGGGTAGGGTTCTGCTATGACTGGATGCTATGCCATACTAGAGGGCAACAAATCCAGACATCACTCACTTGGGTGCCCTATGGTATGAGCTGTTTCCTCAAGGAAAATGCTCCATATTGCTAAGGCAGATACCAGAGTCCAGAGCAGATCCCCAGGACCTCTTTCAGGAGAGTTGCCTTTACCCTCCACCCCCAATCCCCACTAAGTGGTCAAGAAGAGTACCAGCCAGTCCTCCAGATCACCTTTAGCAAGGAAGCCATCATCTCCCAACTCAGAGACAGCCCTGGTGGTCACTGTCAACTCAGCAAAAGAGGGTAAGGCAACACATCCAAACATCACTCACTCGGATGTCCAGTGCTAAGGGCTGATTCCCCCCTCTGTTGGTCCAGTGGGCATGGCCTGAAAGTTGTGTAACTCCATAAGTCATAAAGAAGATGCTCCATACTGTTAAGGCAGATGTCTAGTTGTCACTGCATATTAGTAACTGCCAGCCTCCGCAACTGACACCAGGAGTCAGGGGCAGATCCGCAGGATCTCTTTCAGAAAAGTTGTCTTTACCCACACCCCACTAAGTGGCCACAAAGAGAACCAGTGACCCCTCCAGAGCACCTCTCGCAAGGAAGCCATCATCTCCCATTCCTGGTTGCCACTGTCAACTCAAGAAAGGGGGTTCAGCTAGTGCAAACTCATGTGAATGTTGCTTTATCTTCTCTTCCACAGCTGAATCTCTAAAAAGAAGCAATGGAAAAATGATAATACACATATTCATGAAAGACAGTCATGTACAGTAGATAGGCATAAGTGTCATACATAACTCAATACCAAGAGAGCCATTCCCTCCCTCTTAGATATCCAATCATATTAAGTTCTCTGATGGAACACAAAGTATGCACTCCCAGGTACAACATGCAGAACAAGTAAGATAACAGAAGACAATGGTACTGTTAATATAGCTCTCTCTCCACACATCCACACACGTACACACACACACACACACACACATGTATATATATATATATATATATATATATACATTCATACATATATATATATATATATATATGTACACACACACACACACACATAAATATATACACACACACACATATATATATATATATATATATATATATATATATATATATATATATATATATATATATATATATATATATATATATATATATATATATACACACACACACATTGTGACACCCTTGCACTGGCCGAGTAATCAAGGAGCGTCAGTCCTCACCACTGGCAACAGCTAGGGGACATACACACTGGGAGGATGACAAGTACACACACAGTAAAGTGCAATTTCCCTTAAGAGGACAAAGAGATCACAGTCAGCCTGGGGCTGGTTTCTCCCTCCTTCCCCAATAAGACTCCCCACTGACACAGCTATAGGGTTAAGATCTCAGCTGAGGGGCCAAGCGAAGACCTCCAGCACCATCTCTGTCCAACCAGTGCTTCATGTCCCTGCCCAAGTAGCTGACACACACACACATTGTGATTTGATTTATATATAAACCCACACACCTGGGGAAGACTGGCACAGGTTTACTGGCTATGCCCCCTTCTGCACAGACTATAAGGTAGTTTCCACTGCCACCAACCCTACTTATCAGCTACTATAAGGCCCTTACAAAGGGTGTCCAGCCCTACTGCATAATGTTACATTTATCAAAATGGTAGTTTGACCAAGAGCCAGGCTATTAGGAGTGGCCTGTACAGTGTCACCAAATAGATATGCAAGTATAAGAGTTTAAATATGTCTAAACAGACCAGCCACAATTAAAAGGTTTAAATATATTTAATAATAAATAATAAAAGAACAAGACAGTACTCAAAAGTAATCAATTACATCAGAGCTCAAAATCACAGGAAATATTTAAAACAACATTGCAAGACATGTTTAACCACAAAAACTGCAAACACAAAGTAGTAAAATATAACAATCCAGTCCAGGAAATATTGCCTTCAGTGGAATAAAAAACACATACAAAACACTCCATTTTATACACCCTACTAATACAATTAAGCCCTTAATTATTCAATTAAATTAAAACTTTCCAATTACAAGAAATGTTCAAGCCATCTGGATTTAAAGTGCCAAACATTAAAATAAGTAAAGCTTCCTTATACAGAAGTTTACTTTTAACATCATAACAACTACTTTTTTCTACATGCTCTAAAATAGTGCCCTGTAACCCTTCAGGATTTCCATTATGATATTTTAAAAAATATTGTGTAACTGGACTTTCATATCTACAGTTTTTTATATCTCTAACATGCTCTTGTAAACGGGACTTACAAGCCATTTTACTTTCTCCTATATAAACTTGTTACATGGGCACTTTAACGCATATATCCCACATTCAGTAGTATAACAAAAATTTGATAAAACTTTAAATTTCCGTCCATTAATATACTGAAAATTCAATGTAACATATTGACAAGAAATACATTTTCCACAAGGAATGGTACCCAAAACATGTACACCATGAGGTATGCAAACACTTGGAGTCTGAAATTTACTATGTACCAAACTATCTTTTATATTACGTCCTTTTCTGAAAGAAAAAATAGGTTTAGTATATAAATCAGTAAATTATTTAAATTTCAGAAGATACCCCCAATACTGCTTAATAATTGAAATAACCCTGTCACTCAAGACGTCATGCGTCAAAACCAGATACATTTGCTGTTGTTCTCTCTTGGGTTGTATATTTTTTTGTATTAGCTTTTCTATTCTTATATGTCTTACTTGTCACTTTAACTCTTTCAAGTGCTTCCCTCACAAGTTGTTCCTCATAACCCCTATTAATAAACATTGTCAGGGTCCTATTATATTCTATTTGCAAATTTTATCAGTATTACACAAACATTTAATTCTCATAAATTCCCCATAGGGTAATCACTTTAACAAGTGTTGGGGATGGAAACTAGAACCATGGAGAAAATTGTTTATATTTTTAAATTTCCTATGTATATAGGTGGAAATCATTCCACCATCAACTCCTTTAAGATTTAAATCTAAGAAAACCACCTGTTGACCACAGGCTGAAATTTCAAATACCAAATCAAATCTATTCTTATTCAATTTCTCCATAAATATATCTATTTGATTTATACCCCCTTTACATAGAAAAATGAGATCATCTATGCATCTGTAATAATGAAGGACATATTTAATAAAACATTCTTCCCTATACAGATATTCATGTTCTAATAAGCGCATCATAATATATGCATACATGGGTGCATTTGGAGCACCCATGTCTGTACCCTGCAATTGATGATATAACTTGCCATTAAATTCAAACAAATTATGTTTTAAACAAATATCTACTAGTTCCACAATATATGTAGATACTGGGCTATCATTTAATGCATATTTTAGTGCTTCTAAACCAGATTCATGTTTAATACTAGTATATAGGCTTTTGACGTCACTTACTAGCCAGAACATGTTTTCTTCCTGTCAAAAGATTTTAATACTCTGAACATATACTGGAAGAATCACGCAGATAAAAGTAAGCAAAAAGGTTTATTTTACATGCATGGAGACATGCTACAAAGTACATGGTATGTCAGCAGTCTAAATTCTGTACACTTCACATGGGTTTTTATACCCTCTCCTGCACGTATACAGTGACTGGTTACTAGACAAGGAATTTCACTCAAAGCTATAAATTCACATCCTGGAGCCTTAGATGGTCAGAGGTCAGGCACAAGATAAGCTTGTGCCTGGATTAAGGTATCATCTGTGCATTCCTCTTTGGTCAGCAAATTCTTTACAAGAAAAACAACTTATTTTAGCTTATTTCTTTGCACGCAATGCAGTTTCACATTTTAACCCTTACTATACATGATACAAAGATGTTGAACACAAAGATTCTTACTACATTTCCCCCCTAACAACACTTTGTATCATCAGTAATACATTTTATTCATACAGTTTTTCGCATGACTCATGTTCTGTATATTCAGAATAATAAGCTTTAGTTGCATTGGCAGACAATACATTTGATATTATCATTCGGATGCAAGGAATGCAGCAACAACCCAACAGTAGGAATATAATGGCACCAACACATATAGCAATTAAGACATTCATAAGTACTGTTCCCCAATTTCCAAACCAATTTTGGAAAAAGTCAGTTAATGGATTTTGTCCTGGTTTTGTAAGTTTAGAAACTTGTTGTAGGATCTCCAGATGGCTGTTAATGTCATATTCATTGTCTGTAATGAACAGACAACACTCGCAAGTACCTCCTTTCGCCGCTAGGGTGAAATCGAGCGCCATACGATTCTGCAATGCTACAGTCCTCATTGCAGTTAACTCATCCGTCACCAATTCTAGCGCAGAAAAAGTTGCATTGCTCAGGGTTTTTAACAGTTTTGACAGTTTTCTGAGCTCCCAAATGGATTTTACTGTCCCATACGCTGGAAGAATACCAGCCCAGGAAATAACATCATCGCCAAGTCCATGTGTGATAGCCCCTTGCTGCTACTATGGGCCAAATCGTGGTGATAGATCCAGGATGCATCAACGTTACCTACGGGATTAACAGGTTTATTAACAGCACGTACATCTCGTATTTTACCTTGGGGAAGAGAAAATGTATGTCTTATAGCTGGTGCTAAATAACCCAAAAAACAACTGCCTGACCAATTCCTTGGTAACCATTTGTATGCTTTTCTACCACAGATAAAATAACAATCATTTACTTTAAGTGTAATATTGACTGGAACAGAGTGATTTCCTTTGTCTTGCAGCCCTTTAAATAAAAGGTCATACACAGATAACATTTTTTCAAAGAAACTTGTGTCATTAACAAGCCCTGTACTATTAACAAGCACTTTTATAGGCTTGAAACTCGTTGCACAGTGCCCATCTATTGTACAGTTATGAATTATTGTTACATTACACTGACTCCATCCAACCTTACAGTTCCATTCTGGTGACCCATGAGGGGTAATGCTATTTTGTCCTTTAAGGCTACATTTGAAGTTTCAAATAGAAAATTAGTCCATGTATCATTTGCCCCCAAAGGGACTGTACCTAACATTAGATCACCATGTACAGTAGGGATAGCCGTGCATATCCAACAATTTGAAACATTAAAAGATAGAGCATATGCATACTTAATAGCTTGGTATGTATTAAAAGGCGGATGCCAGGCCGTATTCTCATCTCTCTTTACTTGGCTAGTCTTGTTTGAAAATAAAAACGGCCAAAACAGAAAAGTAACAATCACACTTATTAACAACAAAATTATTTTGGAATGCTTTTGTGGGAAGGGCTGCTCCCTCCCGGTTCCAGGATCCTGTTGTTCTTCTGATTTGAAAAGCAATTATTCATTAAAGAAGTGTTAGTTTTGGCCAGCAATTTCCTCATGTAGTCTGCTATCTCTTCACCCCCCTCACGTTCCGCAGGCAAAAGATTTTGCCACTGCGGGACGTAATAAGGTCTCCCGTATAATAGTTCAAATGGTGTGACCCCTTTTCAGGTGGGAGTGGTATGCATGGACAAGAGCGCCAGAGGTAAGCAGTTTATCCAAGACTGATGTGTCTTGGCCATGAGTTTACGTAACTTGCCTTTGAGAATGCCATTATGGTGTTCAACCAACCCTGCTGACTGTGGGTGGTAGGCACAGTGATGTTTTAACTCGATCTGAAAAACGGCGGCCAGCTTTTGAATAACTTGGTTTACGAAATGTGTGCCATTATCAGAATAGATGCGTGTAGGTAGCCCAAAATGAGGGATAATATTATTTGTAAGGTCCTTGGCTACCGACAGTGCATCTCGGTGTGCTACCGGAAAAGCTTCAACCCATTTTGTAAAAGCGTCAATAATGACTAACACAAATCGCTTCTGCTGAACAGGAGTTAGTTCAATAAAATTCATGCAGATTGTGTGAAATGGATACGGAGGCAGCGGAAAAGCTGCTGGGGTGATCCGCACCCCACCACTATGGTATTGTGCACAAAGCAGGCACGATAAACAAAATCGTTTAGCGTATGCTGTAAAGCCCTTAGTACAGAAAATTTGCTGAATCATTTGAACCATAGCAGCAGGGCCCAGATGAGATGGGCCATGCGTCACTAATGAGGCATACCTAAAAAGGTTCGTTGGCAAGACATACTTATCATTTGGACCTACAAAAACTCCCTGCTTTTGAATAGCCCCATATTTAATCCATCGCTGTTTTTCCTGAACTGTACTAAGTTCCTGCATTACCTGTAAAGTTTGTAAATCAAATTTATCTGTAGGGTGAAGTTCCTTCTGTGTGTTCTCGAGTGCAAAGGTAGAGGTTAAGGCTATACTTTTTGCAGTTTTGTTAGTCAGTGCATTTCCAAGTAGTACTGGATCCTTGGCATTTGTGTGCGCTGCGCACTTGCAGATGGCCAGTCCCCGTGGCAGTTGGACAGCTTGTAAGAGGCTAAGGATTAAATCCTTGTGGGTTATTTCCTTTCCTGAGGCCGTAACCATGCCCCTATTTTTCCATTGCTGTGCAAAGACATGGACCGTGGAAAAAGCATACTGACTATCTGTGTAGATAGTAACTGCCATATCCTTGGAAATGGTGCATGCTCTGGACAATGCAATAAATTTGGCCGCTTGTGCAGACAGGTTCCTGGGGAGGGGTCTTGCCTCTAGTACCTTAGTCTCAGTTGTGACTGCATACCCCACTTGTGTGATACCTGCCTCGTTCTTATGTGCTGACCCATCTACAAACAGGGTCCAATCTGAATTTGCCAAAGGTTGGTCCTTAAGGTCTGGTCTTGGTAAGACATTAGAGTGTAGAACAATACAAAAAGAAAGAAAAAAAAATGTTACGCTTACCTTTCTGCGGTTCTTTCGCCCCATTCGTCACAGTCCCACGGATCGAATCTAAGAGTGACTGGCCTCTACTTACGACTTCTTTGTCGGAGGTCTTTCCGTTCAAGGGAGCCCGAGATTCGTTCTCCCTTTCCTGTACAGGTTTTTCAGTCCCTCTTATGCGATTTGTACCGTGAAGAGGTGGCCCCACGTTGGGCACCAGAAATGTCAAAAGATTTTAATACTCTTAACATATACTGGAAGAATCACGCAGATAAAAGTAAGCAAAAAGGTTTATTTTACATGCATGGAGACATGCTACAAAGTACATGGTATGTCAGCAGTCTAAATTCTGTACACTTCACATGGGTTTTTATACCCTCTCCTGCACGTACACAGTGACTGGTTACTAGACAAGGAATTTCACTCAAAGCTATAAATTCACATCCTGGAGCCTTAGATGGTCAGAGGTCAGGCACAAGATAAGCTTGTGCCTGGATTAAGGTATCATCTGTGCATTCCTCTTTGGTTAGCAAATTCTTTACAAGAAAAGCAACTTATTTTAGCTTATTTCTTTGCATGCAATGCAGTTTCACATTTTAACCCTTACTATACATGATACAAAGATGTTGAACACAAAGATTCTTACTACACTTCCCATTGAATATTTTAATCTTATTCAGAAAATCAAATGTATCCTGTATATATGATATTTGTTTCTTAACCACTTTTAACAAATAATAATGTAGAAAAATGCCTATTTTATTTAAGAAATATTGACATGCTGACATTATAGGTCTCCCAGGGGGGTTACTGGAATTTTTAAGTGGCTTGGGTAAGCGGTAGAAGGTTGCTATTTCACAGCATGTTATATCTAATTTCTTTTCAATATCAACTTTTGAAAAATATCAAAATCTATTACCTTTCATTAGTAGTTCATTATAATTCAAAAGTGCTGGTTGATAATATTCAATATTAACAATTTTATATACATTTGTGTCATTAAGATGTTCATAACACATTTTCAAATAATGTTCATCATCATCTTCTTTCGGCTGTTCCCGTTAGGGGTCGCCACAGCAGATCATATGTTTCCATTTCTTCCTGTCCTCTGCGTCTTGCTCTGTCACTCCAACCACATGCATGTCCTCTCTCACCACATCCATAAACCTCATCTTAGGCCTTCCCCTTTTGCTGTTACCTGGTAGCTTCATCCTTAGCATCTTTTTCCCAATATACTCAGCATCCCTCCTCAGCACATGTCCAAACCACTGTAATCTTGCCTCTCTGACTTTGTCTCCAAACCTTCCAACCTGGGCTGACCCTCTAATATGCTTATTCCTAACCCTCTCCACCCTCATCACACCCAGTGCAAATCTTAACATCTTTAACTCTGCCACATCCAGCTCTAACTCCTGCCTTTTTGTCAATGCCACTGTCTCCAACCCATATAACATAGCTGGTCTCACTACCCTCTTGTAGACCTTCCCTTTCACTCTTACTGGTACTCGTCTGTCACAAATCATTCCTGACACTCTTCTCCACCCACGCCATCCTGCCTGTGCTCTCTTCTTCACCTCTCTTCCACACACACCATTACTCTGAACTATTGATCTGAAGTATTTAAACTCATCCACCTTCGGCACCTCTACTCCTTGCATCGTCATATTGTTCATAATGAAATATAACTAGCTTGTTGCATTTGTCAGCCGGTTTAAACATGATTTCCTTCTTATTACATAGTTTACACAAAGCATTCCATTAATTCTTAGTAAGATTATATTTTACTTGATTTTTATGCTTTTTAAAATCAGCAAAAAGATTATCTATTGCATATTTATCCATCACAGAAAATTGTTGAACACCCTCATGCCTAAATGGAGACATAAATTGTGGCATCTTATTTGTGTCTAGTTTACAATAGGCACTAAACTCACATAGTTCATCTAATTCTGAATAACAGGAATGAAAATTAATATCTGTATCTGTCAAACTGTCCAATATGCATTGACCATCATTATCACTATCCAAATCCTTATTAAAAAATTCTTTAAATGTAACTTTCTTACCAGACAAAATATGTCCTTCTGTGTCACATATTGTCATGGTATAACAGTAGGGACAAATTTCAAACCCAAGTTTAATACAGCAATTTCAGAATAATTTAAAGAATATCCCAATAAGTTAACATATTCATTGTTCACATTCCCCCAAAATCAAGTTCTTTTAAATCTTTTGTACCTGGAATGCTGTTGGGGATATGCATTAGTTCTTTGTTGTTGTGCATAAACATCCAAGGAACCTCTCCCCCATTTTTCTGTAATTAAAATTTCCTTTGTTGTCACAAAAAGTTTTTACCATATATTGTGGTTCCTGTGCAGCCGGCAAACCAGGATAATCTACATTGTCGCTATCCCAATCAGTGGATTCATCTCTGTAGTCTGAATGGACGCCAACACTCCCTTCTGATTTTTGTCATTTTGTCATTGCAAGACAGTCTAAAATAAATACAGAAAACCTCCAAACTAATCTTTACTATATTCCTAACTATATCTAAAAGAGATACTATGACTAAATCTTACTTACAGCAAGGCAAGTGAAGATGAGTGATGATGAGTGGATGTTCTTGCTAGGTCCAATACAAAATACAAAATGCCCAGTCTCTCTCTGAGAGAGTTCTTAAATTAATATCAAATATCACTGCTGGGTTAGCTTTGATGACATCACTTTTTGTCACCTGACTTCAGCTTCCAAGCTAAACCACTTTTGTCAAAACTAACAGAATTTACCAGCTCTCTGTGACAATACATAGCCTTCAGATGTTTGCACCTGCTATAGGACATAAAACAATAAAACACTTACAAAACAATGTCGAAGGCATCCTAGTTCTAGACATCATGTCTCCTTGCTGCATTGAAACCAACTTTTATAGCACAATAGTAAAACAATTACATTTCAACTAATTTTCTTGACATTTTGCAAGTTAACCTTTTTATGTTCTAGTTTCTACTGTTAAAAATAATATACATCTGCATAGGTATATAGTTTATATGCATTTCTCTTCTTTTCCAGTAGGGTACACTGTGGATACATCCTTGAAGCTCAGTACTGTACAAACCCTGTTCAACACACACTACCAGTAGTTTAATATACACATAACATGAAGTTCTCTTACATTTGTAAGACAAGCATATGAATCATGTTGATATTCACAAATGACATATGATTATTTACAAAATTCCAGACAGATGGGCTGGCAGCGTGATATATATATATATATATATATATATATATATATATATATATATATATATATATATATATATATAAAAAATATATAAATATATATATATATATATATATATATGTATATATATATATATATATATATATATATATATATATATATATATATCATCATCTTCTTTTGGCTGTTCCCATTAGGGAAGCCACACCAGATCATATGTTTACATTTCTTCATGTCCTCTGCATCTTGGCCTGTCACACCAACCACCTGCATGTCCTCTCTCACCACATCCATAAACCTTATCTTAGGCCTTCCTCTTTTCCTGTTACCTGGTAGCTTCATCTTCAGCATCTTTTTCCCAATATACTCAGCATCCCTCCTCAGCACATGTCCAAACCAACGTAACCTTGCCTCTCTGGCTTTGTCTCCAAACCTTCCAACCTGGGCTGACCCTCTAGTATACTTATTCCTAATCCTGTCCACCCTCGTCACACCCAGTGCAAATCTTAACATCTTTAACTCTGCCACATCCAGCTCTAACGCCTACCTTTTTGTCAATGCCACTGTCTCCAACCCATATAACATAGCTGGTCTCACTACCCTCTTGTAGACCTTCCCTTTCACTCTTACTGGTACTCATCTGTCACAAATCACTCCTGACACTCTTCTCCACCCACTCCATCCTGCCTGTACTCTCTTCTTCACCTCTCTTCCACACTCACCATTACTCCGAACCACTGATCCCAAGTATTTAAACACATCCACCTTTGCCACGTTTACTCCTTGCATCCTCACCATTCCTTTATCCTCCCTCTCATTCACACACATATATTCTGTCTTAGTCCTGCTGACCTTCATTTTTCTTCTATCTAGAGCATATCTCCAGCTCTCCAGCATCTTCTCCACCTGTTCCCTACTCTCTCAACAGATCACAATATCATCTGCAAACATCATAGTCCACCGGGACTCCTGTCTGATCTCTTCTAACAACCTGTCCATCACCATTGCAAATAAGAAAGGGGTCAGAGCTGATCCTTGCTGTAATCCCACCTCCACCTTAAACACATCCGTTACTCCCACCGCAGACCTCGCCGCTGTCACACTACCCTCATACATATCATGTACCACTCTTACATACTTCTCTGACACTCCAGACTTCCTCATACAATACCACAACTCCTCTCTAGGCACCCTGTCATATGCTTTCTCTAAGTCTACAAAAACACAATGCAACTCCTTCTGAATTTCTCTGCACTTCCCCATCAACAATCCCAGAGCAAACATTGCATCTGTAGTGCTTTTTCCCAGCATGAAACCATACTGCTGATCACTAATCATCATGTCCCTTCTTAACCTAGCTTCCAATACTCTTTCCCATAACTTCATGCTGTGATTGATCAATTTAATCCCTCTGTAGTTACTACAGCTCTGCACATCACCCTTATTCTTAAAAATTGGTACCAAAACACTTTCTCCATTCCTCAGGCATCCTCTGATGTTCCATGATTTCATTAAACAATCTGGTTAAAAACTCCACTGCCATTTCACCTAAACACCTCCATTCTTCCACATGTATGTCATCTGGACCAACAGCCTTTCCATTCTTCATCCTCTTCATAGCTATCCTTAATTCCTATTTGCTAATCCATTGCACTTCATGATTCACTATCCCCACATCATCCAACTTTCTCTCCCTCTCATTCTCTTCATTCATCAACCCCTCAAAGTACTTGTTTCATCTGCTCAACACACTCTCCTCGTTTGTATGTTTCCCTCATTATCCTTTATCACCTTTACCTGCTGCACATCTTTCCTAGCTCGGTCCCTCTGTCTAGCCAATCATTACAGGCCCTTTTCTCCCTCCTTAGTGTCCAACCTTTCATACAACTCTTCATATGCCTTACTCTTAGCCTTCGCCACCTCTCTCTTTGCCATGCACCTCATCTCCTTATACTCCTGTCTACTTTCTTCATCTCTCTGACAATCCCACTTCTTCTTTGCCAACCTCTTTCTCCGTATACTCTCCTGTACTTCCTCATTCCACCACCATGTCTCCTTGTCGTCCTTCCTCTGTCCAGATATCATGCCAAGCACCTTTCTAGCCATGTCCCTTACCAGCTCTGCTGTAGTTACCCAGCTATTTGGTAACTTTTCACTGCCACCCAGTGCCTGCCTTAACTCTTCCCTGAACTCCACCTCACAATTACCCTTTATCAATTTCCACCATTTGATCCTTGGTGCTGCCCTCACACTCCTCCTCCTCTTCTTGATCACCAACATCATCCTACAGACCACCATCCTATGCTGCCTAACTACACTTTTTCTGGTCACCACTTTACAGTCTCCAATCTCCTTCAAACTGGCCCATATATGTACATGTGCGTGCTCACACACACACACACACACACACACACACACACACACACACACACACACACACACCTGGCTATCTCTTCATAACCTCTCAACATCACACTTATAAAGCAGGTCAGAGTGATGCTGCCTCAGATCACTAGTGATGTTGGCACTGCTCACTAGTATAGGCCATACCAGTGGTATTACTCTCTATCCCGACAAGCTCTTTCTAGGCATCTACTTCCCCAAGGGGGAATCTACTGCCATTGTAGGTGCTTCTCAAAGTCCCTGGGACCTAAAGTACCTAAGGATACTCATTCAAGCCCACTCTTGGTTTAAAGCTGCAGCTTAATGCACATGGATGTGGATGTGCATTTGTGGATCATGCGTCATGCAATGCAGTACTGTACCATGGTGCTTTTGTATATCTTGGCACTGGACAGTGGCACTAGTAAAAGACAGTGTTGTACTATGGTGTAAAGGCAACACAAATGATGTACTGAACACTGGTTGCATACCTTGGGAACTGGCATAATGGTCAAAATATTTTCCTTACCAACACAAGGTGTGGGGCTTGATTCTCAAATGGGATAACTGACTAGGCTTAAAATGGCCCACAACAGCAGTTAGCCTAGTACTGACCTATAAACCTTGAGGTCGTAATGACATGCACAGCTACTACCAGCATATATGATTAGTACAATATGCTATGACAGCAATTTAAAAAGAGTGGAACTAAGTAGAATCATCAGCATAATGCATTTGTCCTTGCTAATTTTAGTACAATCAAAAGCATCAGCACCATTTTGCGCAATACTGCTCATTACTATAAAATTGTAGAATACAAGAATTTCAGTAAAGGTTCTGTAGACTTCTAGTTTTACAGAGTTAAGGAAGGAGTCTTGCCTGGTAATGTTTCTCGGCAAGGACAGCAAACCCTGTGATGGATGTTAGTCACACTGAGGCAGATGTTTTACGTACATGTAACTGAGAACCCAGCAAAGAGACATACCACAACATCATCTGTCCGTGGTTGTGTAAGGAAGAGTATACAATAAAAACCTTGTGAAGAACATAATGCAGGAGTTCCAGAACCACATACTCATGATCCACAGCAATAGTATGCATTTGGGGAGAGCTTATGCACAGCACTAACTGCAGCTAATTAGCATGTGCATACATGTGAGAAGTATGAGACCATACATGCAGTACAGAAAGTCTTGACATAAAAGTAACTGCAGCTGATAACTAGGTGCATAAAGGGATCTATAGCTGTAAGTATAAGCATCCCAGAGCATACCATACACAATCATTGACTAACATGTTTTTCCTACAGGTGTACATGCACTGGCATGGCCACCCAAGGTAGGCAATACCTGTTTACTTTCACCACCCAGGAGAACAAAGTGCTACTGCAGGCCTTCCATAAACATGGCATGTGCCTCCTGAGCAATGGTACAGCATAAAGGCAATGCTGGAACCAGATTTGGTAGAGACTGACTAGTACAGGGTGTGAATATCATGGCTAGCAATAATACATCTCTGAAAAAGGTCTAATGAAGGGCTGGGCTACTGATATTATTCTTTGTGCATATGAAAATCAAATGGAATATTAAAACAATTTGGTCCAACATAAAGATGAACCACTGATAATGAAGCAGCTCTGTGAAGCTGAGGAGATTTTTGGTCTCATTTGTTGGACTTGGGGAGCAGCTGTCAAACCAGGAGGTGAATTAGATGTAGGAGTTAGGTGAACACCAATCACCCATGTGTTATTGGGAGATGCTTCAGGTTGGTAATGTCCATTACAGTGCAGCATAGCACATACAACTGGTGTTGAAGGGAAAGACTGACAGAGATCTGATTGCATATCTGTCTTTCCAGGTATTTTATAGGCTCCATCTGTATCCAAACCATAGCTAGGACATCTAGTGCCCTGGACAGTTCCCCAGACTGATGCTATGTCAACACAAAGCTGAGGACCAAAAACAAGTAGTTGAAGACTGCCCAGAATAAATTCCTCTCTGAAGCATAACTGTGGCAAGCTTCTTCTTAGAACTACTCCATTAAAGTTATAACAATATCATTCATGGCTACTTATATGAATGCCAAAAATGCATTCATGCTCCACTGGCAACTGCTGATTGTGCCCCCTAACATCTTATGTCTGTGGCAGCTGCTCCCTTTGCACCACACTTCGTCTGTGTCCGTACTCAGCTTCTGACATGTGTGCCCCACTGAGATGAAGGATTAGTCACCGTAGTGACTTCAGTACTTACCCTGAGATGGCTCCAGCACTCAGTATTAACCAGCAAAATCTGTTCCTATCTATAGCATTGTGGCGATCATTACCGTGTTCTGTGGATTATAGGAAACCATTAAACAAATGCACAGTGACATGGAATATACCAAAAAGAAGCAGGCAATACTGATGAGCTCACTAGTATCAAATGCTGTGTTCATATGTGCCTCCATGAGACACAACACAACCACCACCTAGTCTGCTTTGGGAGGCCATGTCTTCCATGGCCATGGAACATTCAATATGCAGGAAGACTGGCCACAGACTGTCCCAATTAAGACTAAACAGACCATTGGTGAAATTAAATCTCTGACACTTGTGGGCACATTGCCTGCCTTCACAGTTATGGACACTGTGTAGGTCATGGGCTATAGTATTCATCAAGTTCGACAACTGGGATTCTCATCATGCTGCATATGTATGTTCACATAGGTCTACCCCATCCCTATCAGCATCTGTTCACAGGCAATGATGCTACTGAAGGTCAACACACAGTATGCTCCATCATGGTGAATGCTCATTGTCCCAAAGTTATACCTCTTCACTGACATAGACTGCATAAAGCTCCAACAACAGAAATCAATACAGCATAGAAAGTAGGTAAAAGTAAGTACATGAAGCTAAAGAAACTGGGGCACCTAATTAGCATACAGTTTTAATACCCACATAGCACATAACTCGGCCTACTACCCATCCATCCATTAACAATCCCCTTTTTTCCAGTTTCTGCACATAGGGTTTGGGGTGTCTCTTCAGCTCTTTCCACTAGCCTACGTCTCAGTTTCTTTCCACAAAAATTCTGGAGTTGGAATGGAAGAGATAAAGGCCTCAGCTAACTGACAAATTTTAAATATTACTCTAACTCACTTAAAAGTTAATAGAATAACACTTTTTGCATCAACATGCATTTTCTGGACAATGAGTATGACATTCTAATATCTGGTATTACTGATTGATTGTCATCCTGAGTAATTTATCCAAAGATTTCATGAGATTGAAATGTTTGGATACTACTGAGAAACACAGGATTAAAAGCTTGAAAGTGACACAAATGATACAAGCATATCAGCACTTTATCAAAGACACAGTGTAAAGTCTCTAGAAATTCCTTAATGATATTGGAAAAATAAGCTAAGTCATTTATTTCTGCTTCTGAAATAGGGAGATGTAAAATGTGGGTCTTTGTCTTTATGTTAATTGGTGCCACCACCACGTCAATTACATAATATTATTTACTGTCTACTAAACCACTTCAAAACTCTTGTGTGATGGCAGATTCAAAAAATCATGTAAAGTAGCAAATTAAATGTGACAACAGGAGTATACCTCCAAATGCGAGTATATTATGTGAAGAGGTAAATCATGTCTGAAAATATTACATACTTCCAAAAGAGGTACAAGTGAGAGATCTGACTCACGCATCAAAATATGATCAACATACAAATATGAAGACAAAAACAGCATACTGTTTAATAACTTAGTTGTGCTGCTGCGCCTATCATCGCAAATCTCATTTTTTCCAGATTTTGCAAATAAGATTGTGGTTTCTAAACACTTAAAAACTAAAACACGCACAGGTATACATATTTTTCTCCTTTATAAGTCTTCTAAGTTAATTGCGCCAACTAACACTTAAAATATGTGTCATGATATAAAAGGTTGCTCGTATCAGACTCATTTCAGCTTTGTAGAATTATTGAGCTAAAAAGATCAATAGCAAAGTTACATTCCTTTACAAGAACTGTCGCTAGTATCCTGCTCCACAGCCCTTCAACCTTTGCCTTGGTTCCGAAGCTGAGTTTTTCAATTTGCAAAAAATCCACATGCCCTTCTTAAGCTCATAAGAGTTTTTGTCAGGCACTCCGGTTTTCTACCCACTTCCCTAAGATACGCCTTAGGAACTTAAGTCATCTAAATGACACATGAGTGGATGTGCATCCTGTCAGAGATTTAATTTCTCTGTCTTATACCCGCTATGCAGGGCCAGTGTTAGCATTTTGGAGGCCCAGCAAATTTCAAGTTGGGGGCCCCCTAGGCACTTCCAGTGTAAGTATTACCCTGCCACTGCAACCCCTCATAAGCAACCTTTTAGTTCATGCTGCATGCTTAGGAGTAGTACACACAGTCTGACCTGTAGCTACAATGTTCTTGCATTACAGCAGGTCAGTGTACCACACTATGTTGGCTCATCTCACAAAGGGACATTCACAGTTACTGGCATTTAGCTGCAACAATTTTTATACTAGTCCTTCTGTTTTGTTGGGC